>NC_091286.1:619324413-619609413 GCF_032444005.1 Ranitomeya imitator | reverse complement strand
ATAAGGGCACAGATGATGTTAATGGACACGTGTTGGTACAAAGTGGGTATGCCACACTGGGTGAAAAAGTTGCAGCTGGGGACTGAGTACCAAGGGACCGCGGAAATCCTCCTTGTCTACCAGCCTAAATAGCTACATTTCCTCTGCAAGCAGCCAGGAAATGTATCCATTTAGCATTTATGATTGTGGTTGGGTGACTGGGAACTTTCTTTTTCCATCCAAGGCCTGGGATAGAGACAGCTGGGACAATGATTTGAAATTGCCTAGTGATGGTAAGTCAGAATGTGCAAAGAAAGATGCAGCAGGAGGCATCTGATTCAGTGTTTTGGACAGGGAATTGGGGAGCACCTAGCAGGGGAAAAGGCTCGGGTGCTTAGGTGACATGTGCCTGATCATGCTGTCGAAGGATAGATTCTTAGAGGTCAGGCCGCTTCTGATCTTGCACAAGTTACAAATGGCCGTTTTGTTTGTGTCAGATCTCTCTTTAAAAAAGTCTCAGACTGGGGAACACCTAACTCTTTGTTGGAGAAATTCAAGAGTCTTGGTGCTCTGCAGAACAGTTGCCCGCCATCTCATTCTGGTCACCCCACTGCCTCTTCCTGTCTATTTTGGTGCTGCCAATTTCTCTCCCTTAGCGCTGCTGGTCTTGCATTCCAGCTTTCCAGGTTGGGTCGTGACTTCATTGTCCAACAACTCATCTTCCACCACCGCACTTTGGTCTTCCTAATTTCATGACTTAACAACAAGACTTAGCAGCAACTGTGTCTCATCAATATTTTCCTCCCCCTTATCCCAAATCCCACTGTCATGTTCTTGTGGCCATGGCTGCTCCATGGTTTTTGCATCACTAAACAGCATCTCCTCCTGTCCCTCTTGGAGCATGCAGGTTGAAAGTCCACAATTAAGAAATGGTGTTGTAAAGAGCTACCACAAAATATGATACCGCGCTTGGGGTTTGGTTGTCAATAAATTTACCCTCTTGCTTGTTTCAAGTGCTCCACAAGGAAGTTACTTTGAATATATGTGTATTAGTGATGCATGTGTAAGGCAGACATGGCATTAGAACATCACCATCCAGTGTTTTCCAAGTTCTGTGGATAATTGCAGTGATCAGCACTTACCCTAGTCTCCGAGAGAGTACGTTATTGTGCCAGGATCTCCGAGGAATCAGTCCAACTGGTGGGCATTGGGCATGCAGGGGATCATGTGGGGCTTGCTGCTTGCTAGTTCTAGAGCGGGAGCGGGAAGCGTGTCACAGCTGTGCGATAACACGGGAGCCTCGGCGGTATATATATATTATGGTAGTTATTTATACATTTACAGGATTGGCATATATCCTGCTACTGATCCCAGCAGCTAGGGGTGTTTTTTTCTTGTCCTATACTAATTTCTCCATCCTTGGAGAGCTACCGATCTACCTTGTGGCGAGCGCCAGTTTGATTACTTGTTTTGTGTTGTAAAGAGCTCCTCAGAGTTTGGGATGACTAGTGTCCTGGGACTCAACATTGTGGGAGAAAGGAAGATCAGGGTGAGGATTAAGTGATCAAAACTTTAGGCTGGTGAGACTGCACCATGTGGAAGACTGTGTGATGCTGCAAAGCCTGATTGAAGCTTTATCTGCTATTCAACTGACCACATGTTCACAATGCTCTGGCTTCAGAAGTGTTTCCCTGCAAAGTGGGACAGGAACCAGTGTGTCATGGATGGGCATGTTTCTTGTGCTCCCGCAACAGGTGTAGTCACACCAGGGCCTCGTCCTAGGCATCTGCGTAAACCATCATCAGCACTTCCACTTCCCCTTAGCACATGCCTTAGGCATTTTGCAATTGCTAGGTCTCTTGATACCAAGTTATTTTTAATAAAAGAAAAACAGCCTCAAAATCTTAATGATTTAGAGATGATCTGCAAAGAGGAGTGGACCAAAATTCCTCCTGACATGTTCGCAAACCACATCATCAACTACAAAAAACATCTGACTGCTGTGCTTGCCAGCAATGGTTTTGCCACCAAGTATTTAGTCTTGTTTGCCAGATGGATCAAATATTTATTTGTCACTGCAAAATGCAAATAAATGTATATCCATTTTCTGGATTTTGTTTTTGATATTCTATCTCTCAATGTTAAAATTAACCTATACTTAAAATTATAGACTGTTCATGTCTTTCTCAGTGGGCAAGCTTACAAAATCAGCAAGGGATCAAATACTTATTTGAGTCGCCCGCCAGGGCCTATGGGTACTCGGTACCGAGTCTGGTCATTGTTAAAGGGGAGGTCAAGGTGTTGGCAACCTGGTCCGTGGTCCTGGGCGCCCAAGTAATAGGGGAACAGTCTTTAAAGGGGATGTGAAAATAATAAAAGTTTGTGACGCCACCTGTGGTTCTCGGTCAAGAGTGACTGACACTGCTTAAAGGGGTCCTCTGGGGGTGATGGTGCTGCAGCAAAGATGGTTTCACTTCCCACAGGTAAAGTGGGGTTCCCAGGGCTCCCGGTGTGTTTGTCCAGAGTGGTGTGGTGCCAGAATAAACGAAGGACACGGGGTTGCAATTTCTTTACCTGGTTTACTGTTGAGAGTCAGTTTCAGTCCAGGGTATTGGCAACAGGTGATGGTGGAATGAACCCCTTTGGTCAGGTGAGATTGGGAGCCTCCCACTATGCACTGAATATTAGTCCCTTGCTGCCTGCGGCTTTCTGGCAAGGTACTCTTTCTCTCCTGTCCTGGCACAGTACCTGCATGGTAGGCAACTCGAGCCATTTCCTTGGGGTCTCTATTCACGGTGACTCTGAGCTCTGGTTGTTGCTGTACCTCAGGTGTAATGTGGGCAAGTCCCTATCAGTTTCCTGCCCTCTGGTTCTGCCATGGGACTTGTAGTTCCTCACAGCCTCAGGCTCCCGGTGGCCGGTTTCTGTGCTCTAGCTTAGAGGGAGCCTACTCGTAGCTCTCCTCTAGCTCCTGACTTCTCCTTTTCTCCTTCTTTGTTCCTTGTCTGTGCCAGACTAACTAACTCCTCCTCCAGACCAGAATGTATATTATCAAGGTAATCTCTCCTGAAAATTAGGTTCAGAGCTCCCCCTTCTGGCCTGGAGTCAGAATGTGTTGAATTTACAGCTTACCTGCCAAAGGGATTCTCCTCGTTTCTAGGCATGGCATCACCCTCCCCGAGAGTAAGGCAATATCACTATGGTACTTGAACCCCTGGGGTGCCACATATTTCCCCCACTGCAGATATAAAAAATTTGCTAAATTTTGGTGCATAGTGCTACCTTAAACGGACATTGCTATAGATCCAGAGGAGAAAGTTTTACCTGAAGAGACACTGCAATGAGCAACAGGATGCTTGCACATCCAGTATTTGGTGATTTTTTTTTTACTTCAGTATTTGTAAGCCAAAACCAGGAGAGGAACAATCAGAGGAAAAGTATAATAGAAACATATGCACCACTTCTGTATTTATCACCCACTCCTGGTTTTGGCTTACAAATACTGATGTAAATAAAATACTGACCAAATACTGAACGAGTAAACATAACCTTTGAAGAATACATTTATTGGAGGTTTCAATTATAAGAGTCAAGAGAAATGGCATGGAACAAGCACTGATGTTAGTTTCTTGGCATTTGCCAAGATTCAAATTCACCAAATAATGCTGATCTTACAGGTAAATTTGATTTTCATTGTAATTATTCAATGTAAATTAAATGCAGACCCCAAAAAGCATAATAAATGTACGATTTAGAAAAAAATTAATACATCAACACTCACCTGTCCCATCGCTCACCTCTTCCTCCAATCCTCGCAATGCAGTTTTCCTCTCCTGTTCTATTTGCTTTACCACATCACTTGCATTCCGCTCACCTATGCCGTATCTGTGGAATTGCATCCTAGGTCGCTGTGTTATAGCTCTATACCACAGCGACCTAGGACACAATTCCACATTGCTGCTTTATGCACATATGACCTCTTGCACTGCAGCAATCAGTTCTGACTAAGGTCCATATTGGGACCGAAACATTATATTGTTTTGGGTTGCCATTAAAAACTTTGGATCACTTTACTGGAAAAACCATATACAGGATGGACCAGTTATATGGATACACCTGGGTGGGCCATTTATAACGTTAGATACAAATTGGCCAACTTCAAAATGGCCGCCATGGTCACCACCCATCTTGAAAAGTTTTCCCCCTCCCATATACTAGTGTGCCCCAAACAGGAAGTTGATATCACCAACCATTCCCATTTGATTTAGGTGTATCCATATACATGGCCCACCCAGGTCTATCCATATAAATTGCCCACCCTGTTTAGTTAGTATATGCCTGCCCCTTGCCTCCCATATTGTAGAATATTGGTGTATCACATAACACTAATGTTATGCTGTACATCGCTGCTCTGCTTTATTTGTTCTATTTTCGAGCACTTCTTTTTGCAGTTTTTTTGGTCAGCGTATCATATCCAGCTGCAGCTAAATTTTTGCCAGATTTGAAGATAAACTTATTGGCACAATTCAGCATTATGTCTTTGTTTTCAGCTTGTTAACTTTCGTACCCATAGAACATTATTATTAGTAGGGTCAATTCATGATACGGCAAAGAAGTAGTGACTATGACATGCGTCTATCAACAGTGCCCACGATAATGAATCTTGCACATTGAGATTTCATGCCATACTTTAAATAAATATATTTTTGGCTGCCGTTCTTCTGATCCCGAGCATAAACTAATTAAAAAAGATCTGCATTTTGTCAAATGCAGATTTTAGTAATATTTTGAGTAGAATGCGGGGAGATGGAAGGACGACAGCCATTTCGCGCACAGGTAGCGCTTCCACCAGTCCTATCCTCGCATATCTCATCTCACATGCTCCTATACTGCTTTGGATATCCGTATGAATTGAAATAAAGGACTTCTTTTCACCACAGGACACAGTGAGTCCTGCCTTTCTATATTATTTCATGTTTGCATACTACTTGTTGGCTACTGCACCACAAGCATCAAAAGTTTCCTGAAGCGCTGCTATTGGTTTCTACAACAGTTCATCTACTGGTGCCTAAATATTCCTTACCTGTTCTGAATCATTTGAGTAGAATTCATTTCCACTCCATTATATTCGCTCATCTTTAATTATGATATTTAATAATCAGAGAATCCCTTAAGCAATCAGTTGTAGTTCCACAAAATCAGGTGATACGCAGTGTTAAAGGAGTCTGTCAGTCCAAACTAAACACATAACTTTGTAGTAAATGCCCCTGGACCCAGGCTTGCTCCCTCACCCCTGTCTACTGAACTCTTTTATGCTCACTGTCAGGCACAGTAAGTGGCCTGGTGTGCTCCTATGTGATCGTCTGCCTGGGTCTATATGAGGCCTACCAAGACCTACACCTGAGTCTCGGTATTAAGACTTGTTCCTGAGTCCTGTCTGCCTGTAATGTTCCGTACCTTTGTTCCCTGCTTCCCAGTCTCCTATCTGCCTGCAGTCTTCAGTGCTTCTACTGCCCGTTTCCCTCATGCCTCACCTGCCTGTTACACCAACGCTCATGTGTCCATTTACTCTTTTGGCTTGCAGTATCCACCTCAGCAATTGAGCATAAACAATAAAAATCAGATTAGTAATCTAATCACTGGCCCTGTTCTGCAAAAACTGTTCTTTAATCAAATATGCTAATATACACACTGTTTTACCCACTGGTTTTGCATATCCCTGCATCTCTCACTGGTTACTGGCTGTAGTGGTTTGACTGGAGACTGCAGAGAAAACTCAGGCAAGCCAGTGCTGTCAATCATCAGTGAAGGAGGCAGAGGCATCCAAAACCAGTGGGCCAAACGGTACATTGAGTCTGACGGCTACGCCAAGGGTGCGCCGAGCACCCTAATTAACATATTTCATCAAACTTTAGATCCTACAGAACGGAAGATGGAATTTGAACTCTAAAAGTGCAACTTTTATTTTTTTATAGGGGTTAAATCCCCTTCAAGGCTTTGTGCTTAGTTTATACTGTCAGTTTGGGCTGACAGACTCAATTTAAGACCACTGATTTAGGCAATGCTATTGCGTCAAGCTCACAATTTGCTAAAGCATTATGCCCAATAGCTAACGATCCTCATTCAGTATAATGTGGCTTTAAAATAAGAATGTGAAGCCGCTCCACAATGGGGAACTTAAACATCTTGGTCTTTTCTCAGTAAACACTTGAAAGTTATCATGTGCAGCAGATGGAATGGAATATACAGCTTGAAGACAGCTATATAAATATATCCTTGATGTCTGTTTTGCTTTTCAATTTGCATTGAAAGTACAAAGGTAGTAGAGAACGCCAGTCAGGGCTGTGCTGCGTCTCCTGATATTTATTCCAGATGTTGGCTAGACTTCGTGGAGCCAGGCTTATGGAACATGGGCTGAAGAAAGTTGTCTTTTCTTCCAGGTGTGATGCTTCATGCTGATTTCTTCACACACTTGCCCCTCTTATGCAAACATGCTAAGCAATGTGACAGCATTTACCACCAGTCTTTAAAAAAACTTCACCTCCCTCTAACCTCCCTTCATTACAAGAGGTCCCGTGGACAGTTCCTCTTGTCCATGTCAATGGAAGGATCACCACAAGTTCTCTGATGTCATCCTCCTGTCCTGATACTCCAGCACTCAGTAGAAGATTCCTTAATGTATTCTTTTAGTATTTAGAGGTCATGTTTGGCACAGGATGTGAATGCCAAGCTTCTGATAGGACTTATATGTTTATACAAGCTCGGAAAAGGAGGAGGTTTACTCCATTATAATTTAACTCCTCGATTAAACATAGTGCACCAGAGCAGTGAGTAATAAATCTGCCTGGCGCCAACCTCTTCTTACCCAGGAACACATTTTGTCTAGGCCAGGCGAGAACAGCTTCCAATAATTCCGGTAATGAAATGTTCAATTAAGTGTTCTAGTTATGTATTTGATACTTCATTATCAATCCAACACTTATGGAATCATGAAGTCAGACCACATTGAATGCACTACATTGAAGGTATGAAATCTCAAATATATTATTTTGACACTTTTCTGATGATTTCTGTTCTCCCGCCACAATCCTATTCCTTTACATTCCATAATTCTGGTCAATAGCAGTTTCTTCTCCTAAGAGGCTTATCCATCACTCTACATAGCACTGGCATCTCAGCTAGCTCCAGATATGTCCAGTACACCAGTAATCCCACTCTTCCACCCAAGCCAACTATAAGGCAGAACCTGGGAAATCCTTTGGAGATGGCATCACGTGACTCAAGATGAGATTAGGTAATACACAAACCTTCGCAATGTGAGTATTTTGCAAAGTCAGAATATTGGACAAAAAACATATAGTTAAAACTTTTTGAAACTATTATTGAGAATTGCGTTGATAAAAGGTCTTCTAGAATTGTATATCGCTCCTCTGATGCATGAATTGACCATCTGCCTTGGAACATTTGTCCTGCATTTTAAGATACTTCTTTTGTTTGGCCAAAGACATTTGGCAAAGATGAAGTTGGCCATATTCTAGAAAAAAAGAGTAAAAAGACCACCTTGGAAAAGAAGGATGGGGCATGTCGAATTTCAATGTTGATTTTTTAATTCCCAAAGAAGATAGTTTGCTGCCAGAAGATTATGTATGGGAGGAGTGTTTAGCAGAAATACCCATTGGCCAACATTTATTGAAGCTGTATGTATGGTACGTAAACTGCAGCAGAGGACACAGTGGCCTTGTGACTTACAGATGAAGGAGCAGAAGGGACACAGCTGTAATGACAGCTTTTAGGGAGGGACAAGAAGGGCTCTTTTCTTCCTGGTTGGAAGACGTTAAGGCAGACATAGATACAGTGCCTACAAGTAGTATTCAACCCCCTGCAGATTTAGCAGGTTTACACATTTGGAATTAACTTGGCATTGTGACATTTGGACTGTAGATCAGCCTGGAAGTGTGAAATGCACTGCAGCAAAAAAGAATGTTATTTCTTTGTTTATTTATTTTTTTAAATTGTGAAAAGTCTTTTCAGAGGGTCATTTATTATTCAACCCCTCAACCCACCAGAATTCGGTTTGGTTCCCCTAAAGTATTAAGAAGCAGTTCAGGCACAAAGAACAATGAGCTTCACATGTTTGGATTAATTATCTCTTTTTCCAGCCTTTTCTGACTATTTAAGACCCTCCCCAAACTTGTGAACAGCACTCATACATGGTCAACATGGGAAAGACAAAGGAGCATTCCAAGGCCATCAGAGACAAGATCGTGGAGGGTCACAAGGCTGGCAAGGGGTACAAAACCCTTTCCAAGGAGTTGGGCCTACCTGTCTCCACTGTTGGGAGCATCATCGGGAAGTGGAAGGCTTATGGAACTACTGTTAGCCTTCCACGGCCTGGACAGCCTTTGAAAGTTTCCTCCCGTGCCGAGGCCAGGCTTGTCCGAAGAGTCAAGGCTAACCCAAGGACAACAAGGAAGGAGCTCCGGGAAGATCTCATGGCAGTGGGGACATTGGTTTCAGTCAATACCATAAGTAACGTACTCCACCGCAATGGTCTCCGTTCCAGACGAGCCCGTAAGGTACCTTTACTTTCAAAGCGTCATGTCAAGGCTCGTCTACAGTTTGCTCATGATCACTTGGAGGACTCTGAGACTGACTGGTTCAAGGTTCTCTGGTCTGATGAGACCAAGATCGAGATCTTTGGTGCCAACCACACACGTGATGTTTGGAGACTGGATGGCACTGCATACGACCCCAAGAATACCATCCCTACAGTCAAGCATGGTGGTGGCAGCATCATGTTGTGGGGCTGTTTCTCAGCCAAGGGGTCTGGCTATCTGGTCCACATCCATGGGAAGATGGATAGCACGGCCTACCTGGAGATTTTGGCCAAGAACCTCCGCTCCTCCATCAAGGATCTTAAGATGGGTCGTCATTTCATCTTCCAACAAGACAACGACCCAAAGCACACAGCCAAGGAAACCAAGGCCTGGTTCAAGAGGCAAAAAATCAAGGTGTTGCAGTGGCCTAGTCAGTCTCCTGACCTTAACCCAATTGAAAACTTGTGGAAGGAGCTCAAGATTAAAGTCCACATGAGACACCCAAAGAAACTAGATAACTTGGAGAAGATCTGCATGGAGGAGTGGGCCAAGATAACTCCAGAGACCTGTGCCGGCCTGATCAGGTCTTATAAAAGACGATTATTAGCTGTAATTGCAAACAAAGGTTATTCCACAAAATATTAAACCTAGGGGTTGAATAATAATTGACCCACACTTTTATGTTTAAAATTTATAAAAATTTAACTGAGCAACAAAACTTTTTGGTTTGTAAGATTTATGCATCTGTTAATAAATCCTGCTCTTGTTTGAAGTTTGAAGGCTCTAACTTATTTGCATCTTATTAAACCTGCTAAATCTGCAGGGGGTTGAATACTACTTGTAGGCATTGTAGTTACATAGGTTGAAAAATGACTTAGGTCCATCAAGTTCTGCCTTAGATGATTTTGGTACTAGTTTCTGAGGAGAGAAGGAGCAGGCTAGGTGGGCACTGAATCAAGAAACAGACATCCTATCCAAAGCCATGGTCACAGAGGGCACCTAACAGAAAAAAATATATTGCAAGAATGCTAAGGCAGCTAGCTGTAAGCAGTGCAGTCCTGAAAGAGCAAAAACAAGTTGGGAAGAGAAGCTTTGATGGTGACTGTAAAGGCATTGAAAGACTTTCGTTCTATAAACATGCCCTTGAAGGGTGAATTGCTAATGAAAAAACTGGTGGCCCCGTGGATGTGTTGTGTAACCCCTTCATGACCGGAGCTTTTTCCATTTTTGTTTTTCGCTCCGCTTCGTCACAGAGCCATAACTTTTTTATTTTTCCATCAATATGGCCATGTGAGGGCTATTTTTTGTGGGATGATTTGTAACTCTCTACTAATCGGCATCCCTCTTACCAAACTCTCCCCGCTCCAATCTGTCCTGAATGCTGCAACCAGGATCATATTCCTCACCAACCGTTACACCGATGCCTCTACCTTGTGCCAGTCATTACACTGGTTACCCATCCGCTCCAGTATCCAGTACAAAACTACTACCCTCATCCACAAAGCACTCCATGGCTCAGCACCACCCTACATCTCCTCTCTGGTCTCAGTCTACCACCCTACCCGTGCCCTCCGCTCCGCTAATGACCTGAGGTTAGCATCCTCAATGATCAGAACCTCCCACTCCCGTCTCCAAGACTTTACACGTGCGGCGCCGATTCTTAGGAATGCACTACCCAGGTTAATACGATTAATCCCCAACCCCCACAGTTTTAAACGTGCCCTAAAAACTCATTTGTTCAGATTGGCCTACCATTTCAACGCATTAACCTAACTATCCCTGTGTGGCCGATTCAAAAAACAAACAAACAAAAAAAAAACATAATTGGGTTCCTTGCATCACCTCTCGTGTCTCCCCTTTTCCTCATAGTTTGTAAGCTTGCGAGCAGGGCCCTCATTCCTCCTGGTATCTGTTTTGAACTGTGATATTTGTTATGCTGTAATGTCTATTGTCTGTACAAATCCCCTCTATAATTTGTAAAGCGCTGCGGAATTTTATGGCGCTAAATAAATAAAATTATTATTATTACTTTGGAACAATACCATTTTTTTTAACCATGTCGTGTAACAGAAAACCGGAAAAGAATTCCAAGTGCGGTGAAAATGCAAAAAAAGTGCAATCCCACATTTGTTTTTGTTTGGCTTATTTTGCTAGGTTCACTAAATGCTAAAACTGACCTGCCATGTCATTATGAGTTCATAGACACCAAACATGTATAGGTTCTTTTTTTATCTAAGTGGTGAAAAAATATTCCAAAGTTTGCTAAAAAAAAAAAAATTGCCTCATTTTCCGACACCCGTAGCGTCTCCATTTTTCGTGATCTGGGGTTGGGTGAAGGCTTATTTTTTGTGCGCCGAGCTGACGTTTTTAATTATACCATTTTTTGTGCAGATACAATCTTTTTATTACCCGTTTTTTAATGCAATGTTGCGGCGACCAAATAAATGTAATTCTGCCGTTTTTAAATTTTTTATCGCTACGCCGTTTAAAGATCAGGTTAATCTTTTTTTAATTTATAGATTGGGTGATTCTGAATACGGCGATACCAAATATGTCTATATTTGAATTTATTTTTATTGTTTTATTTTGAATGAGGCGAAAGGGGGGTGATTTGAACTTTTATATTTTTTTTATTTTTTTCATATTTTTTAAAAACATTTTTTTTACTGCTTCAATAGCCTCCATAGGAGACTAGAAGCAGCCACAAACCGATTGGCTTTGCTACATAGATGCGATAATCAGATTTCCTCTAAGTACAAGAATTACTGCATTGCTATGAGCGACAACCACAGGGTGGCGCTCACAGCAATCCAGCATCAACAACCATAGAAGTCTCAAGGAGACCTCTGGCTGTCAATCCGATTTGATCACGTGACGGGGTCAGTAGTGCATGTATTTCCGGCCTCATGGCCGGAAGCGCGCATTAAATGCCGCTGTCAGAGTGTGGCAGCGGCATTTAACTAGTTAATAGGCGCGGGCGGATCGTGATTCCGCCCACGCCTATTGTTCAAAACAGTTGATATGTCCTGGCTTTGAGGAGGGCTCATCACTGGAGCCCACCTCAAAACCGGGGATACTGACTTCAGACATACTATCCCGTCCGACCTCAGAAAGGGGTTGATAATGTTTAATTTAGGCAAATATGGAACCTTTAACTTAATCCATAATTTATTGTAATATAATGTGACTTAAAAGGGAATCTACTACCAGGTTTTTACTAATTAATCTGAGAGCAACATGATGCAGAAACTTTGACCCTGATTCCAGCACTGTACCACTTACTGGGCTGTATGGTGTAGTTTTAATAAAATCACTCTTTTTGAGCAGGAGATTTTCACTAGAGGACTAGTAAAGCTGCTGCTTTGTACACCTCCATATCTATGATCTCTTATAACCATGCCCATAGCACTGACTGGCAACTCTTTGCCTATGCACAGCAGGTGGTCAAACAGTGGTGTGGGTGAGGTTAAAAACAATTCAGCATTCAGAGATCTGCTAGATCTGCAGCAAATAAAACTGTGATTACCTAAAATCTGCAGCAAGCAGCCCAATAAGTGATACATAGCTGGAATCAGTGTCTAGGCCCCTTTATTATGCTGCTCTCAAATGAGGTAGAAAAAACCTGGTGATAGATTCTCTTTAATGCTGAAATACACTGCTCCAAAAATAAAGGGAACACTTAAACAACAGAATATAACTCCAAGTAAATCAAACTTCTGTGAAATCAAACTATCCACTTAGGTAGCAACACTGTTTGACAATCAATTTCACATGCTGTTGTGCAAATGGAATAGCCAACAGTTGGAAATTATTGGCAATGATCAAGACACCCTCAATAAAGGAGTGGTTCTGCAGGTGGGAACCACATACCACATCTCAGTACCGATGCTTTCTGACTGAAGTTTTGGTCACTTTTGAATGTTGGTTGTGCTTTCACACTCGTGGTAGCATGAGGCGGACTCTACAACCCACACAAGTGGCTCAGGTAGTGCAGCTCATCAAGGATGGCACATTAATGCGAGCTGTGGCAAGAATGTTTGCTGTGTCTGTCAGTGTAGTGTCCAGAGGCTGGAGGCGCTACCAGAACACAGCCAGGACACCAGGAGACATGAAGGTGCTATAGGAGGGCAAGAACCCAGCAGCAGGACCACTACCTCAGCCTTTGTGCAAGGAGGAACAGGAGGAGCACTGCCAGAGCCCTGCAAAATGACCTCCAGCATGCCACAGATGTGCATGTGTCTGCACAAATGGTCAGAAACCGACTCTATGAGGATGGTCTGAGTGCTTGACGTCCACAGATGGGGGTTGTGCTCACAGCCCAACACTGTGCAGGACGCTTGGCATTTGCCACAGAACGCCAGGATTGGCAAATTCGCCACCTGCGCCCTGTGCTCTTCACAGATGAAAGCAGGTTCACACTGAGCACATGTGACAGACGTGACAGAGTCTGGAGATGCCGTGGAGAGCGATCTGCTGCCTGCAACATCCTTCAGCATGACCGGTTTGGCAGTGGGTCAGTAATGGTGTGGGGTGGCATTTCTATGGATGGCCGCACAGCTCTACATGTGCTCGCCAGAGGTAGCCTGACAGCCATTAGGTACCGAGATGAGATCCTCAGACCCCTAGTGAGACCATATGCTGGTGTGGTTGGCCCTGGGTTCCTCTTAATGCAGGACCATGCCAGACCTCATGTGCTGGAGAATGTGGAAGCAGTTCCTGCAAGATGAAGGCATTTAAGCTATGGACTGGCCCGTCCATTCCCCAGACCTGAATCTGATTGAACACATCTGGGACATCATGTCTCGCACCATCCACCAACGTCACGTTGCACCACAGACTGTCCAGGAGTTGGCAGATGCTTTAGTCCAGGTCTGGGAGGAGATCCCTCAGGAGACCATCCTCGCCTCATCAGGGGCATGCACCGATGTTGTAGGGAGGTCATATAAGCACGTGGAGTCCACACACACTACTGAGCATCATTTCCTTGTCTTGAGGCATTTCCACTGAAGTTGCATCAGCCTGTAACTTCATTTTCCACTTTGATTTTTAGCATCATTCCAACTTCAGACCTCCGTGGGATATTAGTTGTGTTTACATTGATCATTTTTAGGTCTATTGTTCTCAGCACATTTCACTATGTATTGAATAAAGATTTACAACTGGAATATTTCATTCAGTGATATCTACGATGTTGCATTTTAGTGTCCCATTTGTTTTTTTGAGCAGTGTACATATGTAGCAGTGTGAATATGAGCTGAGTCAGAGTTCAGATATGAGGAGTGGCAATGAGCCACACAGACCAATTCAAGATGAGATGAGGATAAAGAAGTGCTGGGTTTGGTGCCTGTCAGGAATTCAGGTGGGGATGTACAGTGACAACCAAAAGGTTAACATTGTTTTTAACTTTTGATTTTCAGGCTCCATATCTCACCATATCTCATTATCCACCATTGCTTTGAATGGGAGACTATTATCATTTTATAGACAATCATCTTGGCTATCTCATACATAAATATGACTTACCGCTATTTAGCATATCATTAGTTATGCTGATTATTGTCATTTCATTGCATTGTTACTGTTTTGCTCCTAAACATCAACAGTTTTATTTTTATTATATTGTTAGTAATTTGCAAATCCACTTTTGGGTTTTAACACTGCTTGAATCCTTCTCGGCATGCGTTCGATAAGACTCAAACATGTCTCAACCGAAATATGATCCCATGTCTCTTCTATACATTTCTAAATTTGGTGTATCATGGTCGACTCACTTGAGTATGTATACATCTTTTTCTTCAACTCTACCCACAAGTGTTTGATAGAGTCTGGGGACTGTGGAGGCCATTCCAGCACCTCTACTTCATTGACAGTGAACCATTTCTTCGCCAATCTCGATGTATGCTTTAGGTCATTGTCCTGTTGGAACACCATGTCTTCCTTTTCATACCCATAGTGCCTGAGTGTATGAAGTAACTCGTCTTGTAGGATACTCACATATAGTTCAGCATTGACACCACCATCGTCCCGGTCAAGTTTCCAATGCCTTTGGCTGTGAAACAACCCCATGTCATCATGTTACCTCTACCAAACTTGACAGTTCCTTTAATTTCTTGATCTGTTAGCCATTTTCTCCCTTGTTTTTTCAAGATCTATTCACACCCATCAGAAACTAGTCTATTGACTTTTGCCTCATCGCTTCAAGTCAGTATTAGGGCTAGCGGAACACACCGAGTATAGATAGGTAGCTACAAGGTGCGTTCACAGCCCGGGTTCCACCGTGCAGAGATATCTGCTGCTAAGTAACGCTGGATAAACCCTGAGCTTACACGTAGGCTAAGCTTCACCCCGTGTGAACTGGAAGCGATCTCTGTTGCCTCACAGAGTCACGCTGTACACAAAACTATTACCCTAAATAGGGTTGTGCTTGCTCTGGAACTCTTCTCTGCTAACCGCACACATGATGGAACCAGATGCTAAACCAAGGCTAATTGCCCCCACTGACGCTAGCTGCCTGCCTAAGTGTACAGTCCCAAAGCTACAGCCTCACACCACATATGAATAGAGTGGTATAGTATCCACTGGCATAAGCCAAACACATTTGATACTAGCGCATGGCTGTGCGGCCATGCGAACCTTTTATAGTTGCAGCTCTTCAGGACCTTCCTGGTGGACCAATGGGAGCTGCTACAGGACCTGCGCGTGTGACCCCCGACCTCCAATGAGAGGTCCTACCGTAGGCATGCTCAGTGCGTGAAAAGCACGACTTAGTCCCAGAAAAGCCTGCTCGCCACTGACCAGTGCTGGCTACAAAGGCAGAGCCTGGAAAGGCAGCAGTAACCATTCGCACAGTATCAGGCTGAGCAGGTTCTCCGCTGAGCAGGTTCCACTGCGGCTGGAGGAGAATGGGAGACCACAGCAGACATGGTTCGAGATTCCCCCTGTGCAGCGGCGGGAACTAGACACCTAACAGCTGTTTGCAATCTTTTACTGTACACTTTTTGTGTTTTTTTTGCAAACTTGAGCCATTGCTTCTTTTAACAATATTGAAGTCAAGACTTCGTCACCTTTATTCGAGCCACCATTGCAGACTTGTGTCATGTGCACCGCATGGTGCTTGCATGGACACCTGTAATCTCACTATTATGAAAGGTATGAGCCACTTCCAATACTGTGATAGTCATGCGAAAACTGATAGATCTTATGATGAGCCAACTTGTTGACTCTGATATTTTGCCTTAAGCTCCACTTTTTGGCTTCTGATTGTTTGGATGGACTTCATTTCATATTCTTCCAACTGTCATGCCACTCACATGATGCAGTTTGGCAAATTTCTTGGCAGGGAGATTGCTATAGATGAGCTTGAATGATGCTGTTTCTCTTTGGGAAATCTCTCAGGCTGCTACTCAATTCGAACCAGTGACTTTTTGCTTGGGAATAAACTTAATAATACACTGAGCTATTAGGGAAAGGGAAAACAGGTTGTAATTTGTAGTATACAGGAAAAGAAGAATGTTTCACCACCAGGAGTAAAACAATAACAATGAAGTGACAACCAAGAATCTGCATAACTAATCATATGCTAAATAGATGTTGAGACTACTATCTATAAAATGATGGTAGTCTCACGTTAAATGCAGTAGTGGATGGTGACTTATGGATCCTGAAAGTAAAAAGTTGGACACATTGTTACCATTTTGCTTTTTACTGTAGGTCTGTATTAGCCAATTGACAGAAAGCAAAGCTGAAGAGGTGTGCTTTAGACAGCAGCGTCAGAGGAACATGACACTATAAAGTGTGTACTAGACAGAGCTGTAATAATGCTAGCCTAGGAGACACCTGCCTGAAGAAGTTTTATGCACAGAACAAAGTCACTCATTGTCAGCTGTGAGCACCACTGTCATAAGGGACAGAAAAGTGAACTAGTGAGTTTTAGAGGAACCAACCAAAGTGCTCTTGTTCCGATCTAGTAGCAGTGAGGAGGAACTGTGGTTAGAGACACTATTTGTTAAGAAAATTAACTTAGACATTGAAGGAGCCAACTGTCATGATCCAGGACAGGGTTTTGTCTTTATCCCGTCCTGGTCAGGCAGGGGTTAATTGTTTCTGCCTCTCTCTGGTGTTAGGGTGGCTATTTAGCTGCTATATGACCTAGGTCCTGCGTCGGTGATAGTTCCGGTCCCTCGGCTAGAGCAGCTGACCTAGGTTACTCTGCTAGTAATTGTGCTTACCTGTATGCATGCCCGCTGTTGTGTGTATGACCTGGCTTGTTCCCTGACCTGAGTTTCTGTTCTCTGTTTTGGTAATGTTTTGCTTGCTCTTGTTTCTAATACCTTGGTTTGTCTCTGATTACCCTACCGTTTTTTCCCCGGTACCGCACGCCACCTTGTTTTGACCTATTGGCTTGCTTCTGACTACATGCTTGCTAAGACCTCTGGTACTTCGTGTGACTGCTTGTTGCTGACCCGGCTTTGGATGTTTTTGCTGCCACCTGGTGGAAGCCTTGGCTGCTGCAGTGCAGGCCTGCCATGGGAGTGTGCAGTCCCTCCTCCCCTCTGCTGCCAACAGGTGGGGTGCACACAAACCTGCATTGCAGCTGCATGACACCATCATTGTAAGCTGTGAAACCAAATCCTGTGAGTTATCTTGCAAACTGAGACTGTCCCGGTTGCAGCTAGTAATTCCTAAGCAGTGTACCGCTACCTGATATGTAACTATAAGTCTTTGTATCTCAATAATATGTGTAACTGCCAAGATTGTGCAAAAACTACAAAAAAACTACAACCATTGTATTACTTAACTAATTTGCTGAGTTTGCTTGAATCAGTGAGACATCATTAAGTAGCGTACTGAGTTAAGGTTTATAGGATTCAGATCCAAACTGACATATCTACAATTGTCACCATTATATGAGAACAAAATGGAAAATATTCAGATGGACTCAAACCAAAGAGACACAACAAATATTAAATTTAGACTACAGGCTTAATAAATACAGTCATGGCCAGAATTTTTGAGAATGACACCAAAATTATATTTTCACATGATCTGCTGCCCTCTGGTTTTTATTAGTGTTTGTCTGATGTTTGCATCACATACAGAAATATAATTGCAATCATATTATGAGTACCAATAGGTTATATTGACAGTTAGAATGAGTTAATGCAGCAAGTCAATATTTGCAGTGTTGACCCTTCTTCTTCAAGACCTCTGCAATTCTCCCTGGCATGCTCTCAATCAACTTCTGGACCAAATCCTGACTGATAGCAGTCCATTCTTGCATAATCAATGCTTGCATTTTGCCAGAATTTGTTGGTTTTTGTTTGTCCACCCGTCTCTTGATGATTGACCACAAGTTCTCAATGGGATTAAGATCTGGGGAGTTTCCAGGCCATGGACCTAAAATCTCTATGTTTTGTTCCATGAGCCATTTAGTTATCACCTTTGCTTTATGGCAAGGTGCTCCATCATGCTGGAAAAGGCATTGTTGGGCGCCAAACTGCTCTTGGACGGTTGGGAGAAGTTGCTCTTGGAGGACATTCTGGTACAATTCTTTATTCATGGCTGTGTTTTTAGGCAAGACTGTGAGTGAGCCGATTCCCTTGGCTGAGAAGCAACCCCACACATGAATGGTTTCAGGATGCTTTACAGTTGGCATGAGACAAGACTGGTGGTAGCGCTCACCTCTTCTTCTCCGAATAAGCTGTTTTCCAGCTGTCCCAAACAATCGAAAAGGGGATTCATCAGAGAAAATGACTTTGCCCCAGTCCTCAGCAGTCCACTCCCTGTACCTTTTGCAGAATATCAGTCGGTCCCTGATGTTTTTTCTGGAGAGAAGTGGCTTCTTTGCTGCCCTCCTTGAAACCAGGCCTTGCTCAAAGAGTCTCCGCCTCACAGTGCGTGCAGAAGCACTCACACCAGCCTGCTGCCATTCCTGAGCAAGCTCGGCACTGCTGGTAGTCCGATCCCGCAGCTGAAACAGTTTTAAGATACGGTCCTGGCGCTTGCTGGTCTTTCTTGGGCGCCCTGGAGCCTTTTTGACAACAATGGAAGCTCTCTCCTTGAAGTTCTTGATGATGCGATAGATTGTTGACTGAGGTGCAATCTTTGTAGCTGCGATACTCTTCCCTGTTAGGCCATTTTTGTGCAGTGCAATGATGGCTGCACATGTTTCTTTAGAGATAACCATGGTTAACTGAAGATAAACAATGATACCAAGCACCAGCCTCCTTTTAATGTGTCCAGTGATGTCATTCTTACTTAATCATGACTGATTGATCGCCAGCCCTGTCCTCATCAACACCCACACCTGTGTTAATGGATCAATCACTACAACGATGTTAGCTTTTAAGGCAGGACTGCAATGATGTTGAAATGTGTTTTGGGGGTTAAAGTTAATTTATTGGGCAAATATTGACTTTGCAAGTACAGTAATTGCTGTTAAGCTGATCACTCTGACATTCAGTAGTATATGCAAATTGCCATTAGAAAAAATGAAGCAGTAGACTTTGGAAAAATTAATATTTGTCTCATTCTCAAAATTTTTGTCCATGACTGTACAGTCAATATCAACCAAACCAAAAGAACATTTAGGACACCAAATAGTGTCAATGTATATATTGCTGGACCAAAAAACGGACACAATAATAAACCTACAAGAGACATAGAGTACAAAATCCAAATATACAGTATAAAAGGTAACAATTTTATTCCAAAAGATGAATATAATTTTTTTACAATAATGCGCATAATAACAAAAAGGCATTGGACAAATGGTGCACAGTGTCAAAGGAAACCATTGCACAGTTCCACACTAAAAAGTATCAGGCACAGGGTAGAGAATGGCACATTTCTTATGGTAGTAAACATCAGGCTGTAAACACTGGTCACCCGGCAAAAGCCAAGAAACCAGAGTAATCAGTGCATAAACTACTAAAGTGTGCTTTACTAGGGGAATATTCACATAATCAAATCATTACATTATGAAGTAAAAGGTATATTGGAACAATCCCACAAACATTTGCGCAATAAGGTTAACCAATACACATCTAGATGCACAAAAAACCATCTCATCTATAGTAGCCTGTGTGTGGTCACGTAGTGCAACGGAAGACAGCCCCAATGCGCATTTCGCGTCGGGCTTTCTCCTGTCAGCTTTATCACGGCTGGTTATCAAGAATAGAGGGGTCCCCATGCAGTTTTTTAGATTATTTAAATAATGAAAACAATGGTGTGGGTCCTCCCCATTTTTGACAACCAGTTAAGCTAAAGCAGACAGATATGGGCTGGTATTCTCAGACTGGTAATGGACTATGAATATTGGCTCTCTCCATGCTATCCTGGCACTTTCTACTTGCCCTGATGTGGTGGCAAGTGGAGTAATGGTTGTGGGGTTGATATTAGCTGTTTTATGGCCACTGATAGGCGCTGATTCGAAGGAAGGAAGGTTCCTGGTTAGTACCAGGGCGCGTCAGAGGGTGAGTATAGCAATATTTTTTATTTTAATTCTTAATTTTACACTTAAATATGGATCGCAGGGCCTGAAGGAGAGTTTCCTCTCCTTCAGACCCTGGGAACCATTGGAAACCCAATGCACTGCATTGGGTTTCGAGTTTCGGCTGACCCCGACCCCGACTTTTTTATAGGATCTGCCAATTTCACTCGACCCGACTTTTGAAAAAGTCGGGTTTCATGAAACCCGACCCGATCCTATAAAAGTAAAAGTCGCTCAACCCTAGCCACTGACATTAAGCCCACAGGTTAGTAATGCAGAGGCCTTTGTAAGTCACCCTCATTACTAACCCTAGAGTTAGGTTGTAAAAAAGACACAGACAAAATAAAATCATTTATTTGAAAGAAATAAACAGACTCCTTTTTATAAATAAAAATAAAAAAGCACACAGTTATACTCACCATACACTTATTCAATTGAAGCTCTTGTCACCTGTAAAAAACAGAAAATAATAAACAATAATACTCACCTTATGCCTAATTCACTCATGCCCATGTCCCATATAAAATACAAAAATAATAAATAACCATATCACTCACCGGTCCGAAGTGAAGATTAGCAATAGGCCGGGGTCACACTAGACCGTATTACGGACGAGTGCAGTGCGCTAAAAAATCGCA
The DNA here is from genome assembly GCF_032444005.1 of Ranitomeya imitator. Taxonomy (NCBI): domain Eukaryota; kingdom Metazoa; phylum Chordata; class Amphibia; order Anura; family Dendrobatidae; genus Ranitomeya; species Ranitomeya imitator. The sequence continues at coordinate 619,588,708 of NC_091286.1, read as the reverse complement.
TAGCACTCGCCCCAATGTTAATCTATGGGGCAGCTCCCATCATCCGATATTTTCTCGGCCGTATTCCGGATCCGAGTGAAATCGCAGCATGCTGCGATTGTCAGCGTATCTCGGCCGAGAATCGCCAATGCAAGTCTATGGGTGCGAGAAAACATCGGATTACATACGGACCATGTGTGTGCATTGCGAGAAATACGGAAGACTTCTCCAGGTGACAGGAAATTGAATCATCCATTATCAGGAAGCTTTGGCATGCTAATTTCTGGCCCACGCTGGATTGCAAACCAGGAAGCACGCCTCCACAGAGTGTTCTGTTGTAGCAGCATGGCCAGGCATATTAATGTGGAGATGCTGATTGCTCTGGTCCATGATAGGCCCGAATTATGGGACCAACGCGATGCACATTATGCGGACCATGCACGCAAAGACGCAGCATGGAGGTCAATATGTCGCCACATGTTCCCCGATTTTGATGAGCGACCTCAAGAGGTTCAGCAAGAAATATGTAAGTACCATTCTTCACCAAAAAATGTTGTTTATTATTAGTTTTTTCCTGATAAAAAAATAAGCCTGAAACCATCATATGTGTTTTGTTTATGATGGGAGTAAATCATCCATGCTCTTGGTTGAAGATGCAAAAACATTACCAAGAGACACAAATATGGATTAAATTTATTTTAGCTATAGTCCGTTAATAAAGGGCCAAAGGAATTTTATGTCCCCCTAGCCTCCTGGGCCCATGTGTTATTGCAAACCCTGTAACTGTTTGTGTGTGATATTTATATAGAATATTTTGTATATTTCCAGTCAATGATGTCAATAGACGCTGGCGGAGTTGCCGGGACCAATACCGGCGTGAACGACAACTTTCTGGGCGGAGTGGTGATGCAGCCCCCAAAAAAAGGAAATACCTTTATTATGATCGGCTAAATTTTCTTGCCCCGGTGATGGAGCTACGACCGTAAGTGCATGCATGTCTACAAATATTTTACACATCTTATTATGTGAATATGTATGTATTTTTTAATATAAATAATCTTTTGTGAAAAACAGAGCAGAGTCAAATCTGACTGAAAGAGAGACTGGATCTGACTCAGAGTTGCTGATTGACCCTGTTGCTGAAGATGCAGAAATGGCTGGACCATCTGTGCAAGCAACAAGCAGCAACCACCCACCACCACCACCACCACAACCAGCAGCAGCGTCTTCCGCTCCACAGGAGGCAAATCCTGAGGTTGATGAAGGAGCCCAGAGCAGCAGTCCAACATTGGCTCTGGATACATCACCACAGCCTACTACCAGACCAAACCGTGGTCGTCGCAGAAGGGTGGCTTTGAACATTGGCACCAGGAGGCAAGTTGATACCGGGGTGTTGGACTATTTGTCCCGAGCTGCCAATGACGATGGGGAGGAAGCTTACTTCCGCAGTCTTGCCCGCTATTTACGGCCCATTCCACGCTCACTCAGGCTGCGGACCAGAGGTTGCATCCAAATTTTGCTAGATGCGGCAACACCCCCAAACAACCCCACTAATATTTTTAATTATCTTGAACGGTGGCAAATGTCATCTACAAACCTTCTGGCGGTGAAAGACCTTCCACAGGACCAATCACAAACTGTGTCAGCACCACCCCCGCAACCTATAGCTCCCCAACAACAGCCTGCACAAAGCACACAACAAGCCCAAAACAGAGGTATTTATGATTTTGCAGCACATCCCCAATCTGACCACTTGAATAGACACATGTTTGGAGGCTGGTCCCAACATGTTTCTGCTCGACATGGCCATATTGGGGGTTCTGACCAAATGGGTCAATCCAGTACCCTCCACATGACCTTCTACCCTCCACATCAAGTGTTAGCTCATACACATGATCGCAACTTGCAGCAACACCCTCAATTTATATCTGCACTAACACAGGTAGACAGAGTGGTTGGTCAACCACCCAGGCCAAGTTCCGCACATGCTGGACACCCGCCATCATCATCACCACCCCCAACCTACCATAACCTGTAATGTTTTTGATGTTATATTTTGGCTGTCATTTGGGCTTTTTGTTGGCCTAAGTTTTTTGTGACCTTGGCATGTAAAGCTGTGTTGTTTATTTTGCTCAAATTACATATGAGAATGGAAATATGTTTTTTGAATACATATGTATATGCGCTGAGCAGTAAAAATTTGTTCTGAAAACAGAGTCTTATGTATTGGTCCAGCTACATACATGATTTGTCAACTTTACACACTTACATCTTTTCATCATCAGATACATATTACACCAATTTCTGAAGCAAATTATGTGATTTATTAACTTAGAATCTAAATCAAAATTAAGGCAAAACAGCATTGTCTTGCCAAACCGTAGATCCCTCTGGTGACACAAAAAAATTGGTTAAAACATCACGAACTTTTAGGCCAGAGGGCTGACGACGTGAAGGACAAACACGTGTAGTGGTCAAGACAGTATTTGCATAGTCAATGTAATGTGCAGCAGATGATGGGCAATCATGGTCTCTTGTAAAGTTGTGAAGAACAACACATGCTTTAATCACGCCATTTACATTGCCTTCACTCAGTTGGATTGCAGACTGAAGGACCCGCCTGTTATGTTTGCTAATGACAGGTGTTATGAAGGCAATCCAGAAACACAGTGTGCTAGCGATCAGAGCGCACACAGTGATCTGACAAATACCCAAAAATACAAGAACGAGCTCTGAGACGTGGAAACTCTGTAGACTGCACACCTGATCCTATCCTAAACACAACTAAAAGCGGCTGTGGATTGCGCCTAACAACTACCTAGGCAACTCGGCACAGCCTAAGAAACTAGCTAGCCTGAAGATAGAAAAATAGGCCTGACTTGCCCCAGAGAAATTCCCCAAAGGAAAAGGCAGCCCCCCACATATAATGACTGTGAGTAAGATGAAAAGACAAAACGTAGGGATGAAATAGATTCAGCAAAGTGGGGCCCGATATTCTAGGACAGAGCAAGGACAGTAAAGCGAACTTTGCAGTCTACAAAAAACCCTAAAGCAAAACCACGCAAAGGGGGCAAAAAAAAACCCACCGTGCCGAACTAACGGCACGGCGGTACACCCTTTGCGTCTCAGAGCTTCCAGCAAAACAAAAGACAAGCTGGACAGAAAAAAAGCAACAAAAAAGCAAAAAGCACTTAGCTATACAGAGCAGCAGGTCACAGGAACAATCAGGAGAAGCTCAGATCCAACACTGAAACATTGACAAGGAGCAAGGATAGCAGCATCAGGCGGAGTTAAGTAATGAAGCAGTTAACGAGCTCACCAGAACACCTGAGGGAGGAAGCTCAGAAGCTGCAGTACCACTTGTGACCACAGGAGTGAATTCAGCCACAGAATTCACAACAGTACTCCCCCCTTGAGGAGGGGTCACCGAACCCTCACCAGAGCCCCCAGGCCGACCAGGATGAGCCGCATGAAAGGCACGAACAAGATCGGAAGCATGAACATCAGAGGCAAAAACCCAGGAATTATCTTCCTGAGCATAACCCTTCCATTTAACCAGATACTGGAGTTTCCGTCTAGAAACACGAGAATCCAAAATCTTCTCCACAATATACTCCAATTCCCCCTCCACCAAAACCGGGGCAGGAGGCTCAACAGATGGAACCATAGGTGCCACGTATCTCCGCAACAACGACCTATGGAATACATTATGTATGGAAAAGGAGTCTGGGAGGGTCAAACGAAAAGACACAGGATTGAGAACCTCAGAAATCCTATACGGACCAATAAAACGAGGTTTAAATTTAGGAGAGGAAACCTTCATAGGAATATGACGAGAAGATAACCAAACCAGATCCCCAACACGAAGTCGGGGACCCACACGGCGTCTGCGATTAGCGAAAAGTTGAGCTTTCTCCTGGGACAAGATCAAATTGTCCACTACCTGAGTCCAGATCTGCTGCAACCTATCCACCACAGAATCCACACCAGGACAGTCCGAAGACTCAACCTGTCCTGAAGAGAAACGAGGATGGAACCCAGAATTGCAAAAAAATGGAGAAACCAAGGTAGCCGAGCTGGCCCGATTATTAAGGGCGAACTCAGCCAACGGCAAAAAGGACACCCAATCATCCTGGTCTGCAGAAACAAAACATCTCAGATATGTTTCCAAGGTCTGATTGGTTCGTTCGGTCTGGCCATTAGTCTGAGGATGGAAAGCCGAGGAAAAGGATAGGTCAATGCCCATCCTACCACAAAAGGCTCGCCAGAACCTTGAAACAAACTGGGAACCTCTGTCAGAAACAATATTCTCAGGAATGCCATGCAACCGAACCACATGCTGAAAGAACAAAGGTACCAAATCAGAGGAGGAAGGCAATTTAGCCAAGGGCACCAGATGGACCATTTTAGAAAAGCGATCACAGACCACCCAAATGACTGACATCTTTTGAGAAACGGGAAGGTCAGAAATGAAATCCATCAAAATATGTGTCCAAGGCCTCTTTGGGAACGGCAAGGGCAAAAGCAACCCACTGGCACGAGAACAGCAGGGCTTAGCCCTAGCACAAATCCCACAGGACTGCACAAAAGTACGTACATCCCGTGACAGAGATGGCCACCAGAAGGATCTAGCCACTAACTCTCTGGTACCAAAGATTCCAGGATGACCAGCCAACACCGAACAATGAAGTTCAGAGATAAATTTATTAGTCCACCTATCAGGGACGAACAGTTTCTCTGCTGGACAACGATCAGGTTTATTCGCCTGAAATTTTTGCAGCACCCGCCGCAAATCAGGGGAGATGGCAGACACAATGACTCCTTCCTTGAGGATACCCGCTGGCTCAGATAAACCCGGAGAGTCGGGCACAAAACTCCTAGACAGAGCATCCGCCTTCACATTTTTAGAGCCCGGAAGGTACGAAATCACAAAGTCGAAGCGGGCAAAAAATAATGACCAACGGGCCTGTCTAGGATTCAAGCGCTTGGCAGACTCGAGATAAGTCAAGTTCTTATGATCAGTCAATACCACCACGCGATGCTTAGCTCCTTCAAGCCAATGACGCCACTCCTCGAATGCCCACTTCATGGCCAGCAACTCTCGATTGCCCACATCATAATTACGCTCAGCGGGCGAAAACTTCCTGGAAAAGAAAGCACATGGTTTCATCACTGAGCAATCAGAACCTCTCTGTGACAAAACCGCCCCTGCTCCAATCTCAGAAGCATCAACCTCGACCTGGAACGGAAGAGAAACATCTGGCTGACACAACACAGGGGCAGAACAAAAACGACGCTTCAACTCCTGAAAAGCTTCCACAGCAGCAGAAGACCAATTAACCAAATCAGCACCCTTCTTGGTCAAATCGGTCAATGGTTTGGCAATGCTAGAAAAATTACAGATGAAGCGACGATAAAAATTAGCAAAGCCCAGGAACTTTTGCAGACTTTTCAGAGATGTCGGCTGAATCCAATCCTGGATGGCTTGGACCTTAACTGGATCCATCTCGATAGTAGAAGGGGTAAAGATGAACCCCAAAAATGAAACTTTCTGCACACCGAAGAGACACTTTGATCCCTTCACAAACAAAGAGTTAGCACGCAGGACCTGAAAAACCATTCTGACCTGCTTCACATGAGACTCCCAATCATCTGAGAAGATCAAAATGTCATCCAAGTAAACAATCAGGAATTTATCCAGATACTCACGGAAGATGTCATGCATAAAAGACTGAAACACAGATGGAGCATTGGCAAGTCCGAACGGCATCACTAGATACTCAAAATGACCCTCGGGCATATTGAATGCAGTTTTCCATTCATCTCTTTGCCTGATTCTCACCAGATTATACGCACCACGAAGATCTATCTTAGTGAACCAACTAGCCCCCTTAATCCGAGCAAACAAGTCAGATAACAATGGCAAGGGATACTGAAATTTAACAGTGATCTTATTAAGAAGGCGGTAATCAATACACGGTCTCAGCGAACCATCCTTCTTGGCTACAAAGAAGAACCCTGCTCCCAGTGGTGATGACGATAGGCGAATATGTCCCTTCTCCAGGGATTCCTTCACATAACTGCGCATAGCGGCGTGTTCGGGCACGGATAAATTAAATAATCGACCTTTAGGGAATTTACTACCAGGAATCAAATTGATAGCACAATCACAATCCCTATGCGGAGGTAGAGCATCGGACTTGGGCTCTTCAAATACATCCTGATAATCAGACAAGAACTCTGGGACCTCAGAAGGGGTGGATGACGAAATCGACAAAAATGGAACATCACCATGTACCCCCTGACAACCCCAGCTGGATAGCGACATGGAATTCCAATCCAATACTGGATTATGGGTTTGTAGCCATGGCAACCCCAACACGACCACATCATGCAGATTATGCAACACCAGAAAGCGAATAACTTCCTGATGTGCAGGAGCCATGCACATGGTCAGCTGGGCCCAGTATTGAGGTTTATTCTTGGCCAAAGGTGTAGCATCAATTCCTCTCAATGGAATAGGACACCGCAAAGGCTCCAAGAAAAACCCACAACGTTTAGCATAATCCAAATCCATCAGATTCAGGGCAGCGCCCGAATCCACAAACGCCATGACAGAAAACGACGACAAAGAACATATCAAGGTAATGGACAGAAGGAATTTGGACTGTACAGTACCAATGACGGCAGACCTAGCGGACCGCTTAGTGCGCTTAGGACAATCAGAAATAGCATGAGTGGAATCACCACAGTAGAAACACAGACCATTCAGACGTCTGTATTCCTGCCGTTCAACTCTAGTCATAGTCCTATCGCACTGCATAGGCTCAGGTTTAACCTCAGGCAGTACCGCCAAATGGTGCACAGATTTACGCTCGCGCAAGCGTCGACCGATCTGAATGGCCAAAGACAAAGACTCATTCAAACCAGCAGGCATAGGAAATCCCACCATGACATCCTTAAGAGCCTCAGAGAGACCCTTTCTGAACAAAGCTGCCAGCGCAGATTCATTCCACTGAGTGAGTACTGACCATTTCCTAAATTTCTGACAATATACTTCTATATCATCCTGACCCTGGCACAAAGCCAGCAAAGTTTTCTCAGCCTGATCCACTGAATTAGGCTCATCATACAGCAATCCGAGCGCCAGGAAAAACGCATCGACACTACTCAATGCAGGGTCTCCTGGCGCAAGAGAAAATGCCCAGTCTTGAGGGTCGCCGCGCAAAAAAGAAATAATAATCAAAACCTGTTGAATAGGATTACCAGAAGAATGAGGTTTCAAGGCCAGAAATAGCTTACAATTATTTTTGAAACTTAGAAACTTAGTTCTATCTCCAAAAAACAAATCAGGAATAGGAATTCTTGGTTCTAACATAGATTTCTGATCAATAGTATCTTGAATCTTTTGTACATTTATAACGAGATTATCCATTGAAGAGCACAGACCCTGAATATCCATGTCCACACCTGTGTCCAGAATCACCCAAATGTCTAGGGGAAAAAAAAAAAAGTGAACACAGAGCAGAAAAAAAAAAAAAAAATGATGTCAGAACTTTTTCTTTCCCTCTATTGAGAATCATTAGTTTGGCTCCTTGTACTATTATGTTTGCTAATGACAGGTGTTATGAAGGCAATCCAGAAACACAGTGTGCTAGCGATCAGAGCGCACACAGTGATCTGACAAATACCCAAAAATACAAGAACGAGCTCTGAGACGTGGAAACTCTGTAGACTGCACACCTGATCCTATCCTAAACACAACTAAAAGCGGCTGTGGATTGCGCCTAACAACTACCTAGGCAACTCGGCACAGCCTAAGAAACTAGCTAGCCTGAAGATAGAAAAATAGGCCTGACTTGCCCCAGAGAAATTCCCCAAAGGAAAAGGCAGCCCCCCACATATAATGACTGTGAGTAAGATGAAAAGACAAAACGTAGGGATGAAATAGATTCAGCAAAGTGGGGCCCGATATTCTAGGACAGAGCGAGGACAGTAAAGCGAACTTTGCAGTCTACAAAAAACCCTAAAGCAAAACCACGCAAAGGGGGCAAAAAAAAAACCCACCGTGCCAAACTAACGGCACGGCGGTACACCCTTTGCGTCTCAGAGCTTCCAGCAAAACAAAAGACAAGCTGGACAGAAAAAAAGCAACAAAAAAGCAAAAAGCACTTAGCTATACAGAGCAGCAGGTCACAGGAACAATCAGGAGAAGCTCAGATCCAACACTGAAACATTGACAAGGAGCAAGGATAGCAGCATCAGGCGGAGTTAAGTAATGAAGCAGTTAACGAGCTCACCAGAACACCTGAGGGAGGAAGCTCAGAAGCTGCAGTACCACTTGTGACCACAGGAGTGAATTCAGCCACAGAATTCACAACACCCGCCATTTTGCACTGAGAATGCCGAATGAACACTCGACCAGACGGCGGGCACGGGAAAGACGCAAATTAAAGATTCTGCGCCGGTAGTCCAGGCCTCTCCGTGGATAGGGTCTCATGACGTTCCTTGATAATTGAAAGGCCTCATCTGCTACCATCATGTAAGGGACCGCATCCAAATTAGCCCCTGGTATGTGACTTGGGGGTGGGAGATCCAATTCATTGTTGCGCAGCCGCCGACCCATAATGGAAGAACTGAAGACTCTAGAGTCTCCAGTTCTCCCATAGGCCCCAATATCTACAATTATAAACCTGTAGTTGCTGTCGACTAGGGCCAACAGCACTACAGAGAAAAACTGTTTATAATTATAGAATTGGGTCCCTGTTAGGAAAGGCAATTCAGAATCACAATGGACATGGAGGTCAGAGCACATACAGTGATCTGACAATAACCCAAAATTATAGAACGAGCTCTGAGACGTGGGAACTCTGCAGACCGCAATCCCTAATCCTATCAAACCACACTAAAGGTAGCCATGGAGCGCTCCTGACCAGAACCTAGGCGCCTCGTCACAGCCTGAGAAACTAGCTAGTCCTGAAGATAGAAAAATAAGCCTACCTTGCCTCAGAGAAATTCCCCAAAGGAAAAGGCAGCCCCCCACATATGACTGTGAGTAAGATGAAAACACAAACATAGAGATGAAACAGATTTAGCAAAGTGAGGCCCGACTAGCTGAACAGAACGAGGATAGGGAAGATAACTATGCGGTCAGCACAAAAACCTATAAATAACCACGCAGAGGGGACAAAAAGACCCTCCGCACCGACTAACGGTACGGAGGTGGTCCCTCTGCGTCTCAGAGCTTCCAGCAGGCGAGAAAAACCAATAAAGCAAGCTGGACTGAAAAATAGCAACAAAATAACATAAGCAAAACTTAGCTTTGCAGAGCAGCAGGCCACAGGAATGATCCAGGGAAAAAAACAAGTCCTACACTGGAACATTGACAGGAAGCATGGATCAAAGCATCAGGTGGAGTTAAGTAGAGAAGAAGCTAACGAGCTCACCAGATCACCTGAGGGAGGAAACTCAGAAGCTGCAGTACCAGTTTCCTCCACAAACGGAAGATCCCAGAGAGAATCAGCCGAAGTACCACTTGTGACCACAGGAGTGAACTCTGCCACAGAATTCACAACAGGTCCCTGAACCTGGCGGCTTACGCACACGGATGTGCTTTCCGTCAAGAGCCCCAATACAGTGCGGAAACTGGCATGTGTCCTGAAATCCTTGAGCAATACGTAACCAGTCTGCAATTTTGGGTTCAGGCATCACCTCTTGATGGAGTCTTCTCCAGATTTCCGTGCATGTATCCCGCACAATCCCAGAAATTGTAGATTTGCCCAATAAAAACTCTAAATGCAGGGCCGCATATGATAGGCCAGTGGCAAGGAAGCTAAAAGACAAAAGAATATTGTTTTCAAATATAAAATTAACACAATACAGGGTTATATGGGGCAATAAAACCCTTAAAAAAAAAAAAAAACATTAAGGACATGCTATGGCTTTGATCTTTGCAAAAATTTAATGTAAGAAAAGAAGGACAAATTATGTTGAAGTTACTTAACCATTTAAGTATCTAATTTGAATAAGGGGGATCGACCAAAAAATGTGTAACAGATTGGGTCAATTAGTATTAAGGCATACCGCAAGGTAAGGATAAAGCGCTCCTCAGCTGAAATAGATTTGCGCATCCTGGTGTCCTTCTTCGTGATCCCTGGACGCAAAATCTCCAACAAAATGTCAAAGGTTTGAATCCTCATCCGACAATAGTTGAAGAACTTGTCCGGATTTGACCTCAGAGCAGCATACAGACAGCTGAAATGGCCTTTAGTGATACGTTGCTTGATAAGTGGATGTACCCACATCCGTCTCCGCCTCCTCGATCTACAATAACTGGGTATGGCTGGCCAAAACGTTGGGAAAGTACCCAGTTGAAAAGCACACGCTCTGTGGTGTTGAAAGTCAGTCAATCAGACATGTTGCTCATCAATCCGAAGTGCACCAACACAAGCAGGGACTCTACTGCATAGATTGGTGGGTGGCACCTGTGTTTAGGGCCATTAAATAATGTTCTTGGTGATGATTTAAATTTTTTCTGGTGGAAAAAACGTTATATGTCCATTTTGCAAGCCTGCGAGAAAATCTCGCCATACGGATGCCATACGTGTGTCACACGGATGTCAAACGGATCATTTGATGCGAGAAAATCGCATCCTCGCACTGCACACAGATCACTGTTTTGTTAAAATTTGTGCGATTCTCGTCCGTCAAAAACGGACCTTTTTTTATACGTTGTGTGTGTCCCCGGCCTAATGCAAACATCCAGGATGAAAACCAGGACACAATGAGGTACACAGCTTCAGTGATGAACAGTGACATCAGGTGACAGAGGTAACTGAAGATGCATTCCCAGGCTTACTTCACTGCGAGCTTAGACTATGAACTGTGGTGACCTCAATGAGATCACCACGAACACCATGAGAATTTTCTCATGATGTTGCCAGTGAACTCATTGAGGTCACCACAGTTCATCATACTGGCTCACAGTGAAGTGCAGGTGGGAATGCACCTTCTGTAACTGGCTGTTACCTCTATTAGATCACCGCTTGTCACTGAAGCTGCACTTGGAACACCTCACTGTCTCATGGTTGTCAGCCTTTCTGGTTGCATCATGGCACCTTTGAGGTTGTAAACCACCTACTGCCGAGATGTATTACGGCATGAGGATATGGTTGTTTATTATTTTTCTTTTCAGGGGACAATGGCTTAAGCGTAAGGTGAGTATGATGGTTGTTTACTTTTTTCTGTATTATACGGGGACAAGGACGTCAATGGAATAGACGTAAGGTGAGTATAACTTTGGTTTTTATTTTTAAATAAACAAAGTATAAAACAAGGTGTTGATTTTTATTTCAGATGAAAGATTTTAGTCGTGATGTGCGTTTATTTCCAAACTTACTTTGGCATTCGTAATGGGTGCGTCTTATACAGTATATGCCTCTCCATTACTAACCCCTGGACTTGATGTCACCTGACAATATAAAGGTGACATCAACTCAACAAATATTACCTCACATGTCACCGCTTACAGGGCAAGTGGGTAGAGCGAGGCTAAGCGCTAAATTTGGCATATATTATTGATGCGATGAGGCAACTGAGGGCTGATTTTCTGAGCTTGGAAGGAGTTCTAATTTCACTGGCCCTTCACTGGCTATTAATATCAGACCACAGCTGTCTGTTTAGCCTTTGCTGGTTTGAAATTATGGGGGAGCCCTATATTATTTTTTTCTGGGGTTTCCCCAGAAAATATCTGCTTAAGGCTAACCAAATTTTTGTAGATTGTAAGCTTGTGAGCAGGGACCTCACCCCTAATGTCACTGTTTAAATTGTCTTAACTTGTACTGAATTTATTGTCTGTACATGTCCCCGCTTAATTGTAAAGTGCTGCGGAATATGTTGGCGCTAAATAAATAAAAATTATTATTATTATTATTATTAACCAAATGCTGTAGATAAGCCCCCGATGTATCCTGAAAGATGAAAAAAAGAGGTTAGATTATACTCACTTAGGGGTTGAGACAGTAGAGTAATGGAATGATTGACTTTACCTTTAGCTTTTTGTTATGTATACATAAGATCCATCTCGCACAACTTCCTTTTCTACTGTCATTGAATGGAAATATTGATTCCAGAGGCTGGATACTTTCCAGGTGCAATTACTACACTTAAACTGACAAGCAAGCAAATCTTACAATAAGTTAGACGTAACTGGTTCTCCTTGCTGGAGAAAGTCGGCATCCCTTAGAGCCGTAGATTCCGCTGTACGTCCATTGGTTGGGTAGTCTTTAGAACAAGGCCAACTCCTCACAGTGACCATCATACTGAGTGGGGCTGTGGGTAAGAGTACATTATACTGTGTTTAGAGAGCTATGGGAGCTATGCTACTGTTTGGTGAGCAATATGGACCATGTTACTGCTTATGGATGGCTCTGGGGCTTCATTATTAGGAGGCACAATGGGGGGATCACTGTCATTAAAGTGAAGAACAGAATTATTATTATAAGAAAATACAGTTGAGCATTTTTATAATTGTAAGTAGGTAAAGGGCAATTATTGTTACTATCTTAAGAAAGCACATAGGTGATTATTATTAAAGGAGGTATAGTGGTGCAATAATACTAAAGGGTGTTGTTTAATTGTAAGGGGGGATAGAGAAGGATAATTGCTATGCGGAAGTGCAGGGAACATTATTATGTAGGAAAACAGAGGGGTGACTGTCATTGTGTAGGGCACAAAAGGAAGGTCCTAAAATTATGATGAGTCACAGAGGGGGAATTACTACTGTCTATGGAACTGGTTATAGCTGTGTATGGTTTACGCAGAGGTAGGGATTGTGAGGAGAGTGCTGGAAAGCAGTAGCCCAAAGATTTCTATGTTACAAGATGTCTTGTTACAAGTTATGAATGACAGAAGTGGCCATGGAGGTCTGAGTTGAGTGGAAAAGAAAAGGGAGAATGAATTACTAAAATCAGCAAAAACATCCTGTTGAGAAATAAAGATAATCATATTTATCTACAGAGGATGGAGTTTGAGTCGAATATCCTGAAATTCATTTTTCAGGGAGAATTCAAACATTTTGAGATTCAAATTCACAGTTCGCAAAATAAAATAAAAAACTTTGCTTAGAGCTATTTCCCTCCCACACTGTTGAAGTATCAGAGAGTGTGCTAACATACATTTTCCATTACCTTGTGCTGTCTGGAAGGAGGTGACAGAGGCTGTCTCATGCCTCCTCCTCTTTGGACACTGTTCACATGGACTGCAGGCATGTTAATGCTAATGTGTTCTTGTAATGTAGCTGAATTGTGCATGTATTTGATATGTACTGTTTACAAGCTTAGGGCTAGTATAGGGTAATAGCATAGGGCAATAGTGGGATTAGAATAGAGGGAGCATACTAGAGCATACTAGAGGTAGGGAATAGGAGTATTAGCTTAGGTATAGGCAGCATAGGGGTTTTCCCTATTGGGAGGAGTTACAGAGTAGTGTAGTGCAGAGCAATAGGATATAGAGAATACATTTCCTGGTTAGAGAGCAGAGCCCGGACAGCCATGGGGATAAGATTGCTGTGGCAAGAAGGGGCCCCAGGCTGAGTGTCATGCAGGCAGTCACCAGCTTAAATAGGACCATTCCAAGGAGGATCTAAAGCTTATGACAGGAATTAGGTGAAGCTGATACAGTGAGCCTGTTACCCTATAATTCAAAGCTGGACCAGGTGAATGGCAGGAAGCTGGTGGGCTTAAGTGCACAGACGGGACAGAGATTGCTGGAACAAAACAGGGATTGTCCAGGGAAGGGCAGTGATTGCTGGAACAGGACAGGGATTGTCCAGAAAGAGCAGCGATTGTTGGAAAGAGTATTGCCAGAAGATGAGGCAAGGATTGCCAGAAGTGAGGCAGAGATTGCCAGGAAGAACAGAGGTTGCCGGGAAAGCAGGGAAAGCTTAAGAAATGTCACTCTGTTTACACTATGCTGCATCTGTATTGAAAACCCTACTGTTAAGTAAAGTTAATTTGTTAAAAATGGACATTGTTTCCGGAGATCTTTATGAGCCCCCTGGAGCTGAAAATGGGACGACAGGACCAGAAGGGACTCCAGTGATTAATGTGAGTGTTCTGTTGCGCACATTACACATACAGCAGAAGGGACATTATGATTCATTTGTGAGGCTCCTGGGTGTGGGAACACTATAGCTCGTTGCCACGACTGCCACCCTGGCCGCCTTACATTTATACCCATAATGCTCTGCAGTAGTGACATTTTGCAGATTATCATACCTCATACAGTGGTGGCCAGTATGTGCACCATTGCACATTAATGGTTTCCAGTAGAGTACAGTTTGTATGAAAGAGTTATTTTCCATCTTCAGAGTCACTGGATAACTTTCTCTCTTCTGTAGAGTGTAAACTCTCATGGACAGCAACCTCCTCTCTCTCCCCTGTAGCGTTTAAGCTCTTATGGTTAGCAGGGTTCTCTGTCTCCTGGAGACTGTAAGCTCTTATAGTCAGCGGAGTCCTCACTCTCTCCTCTCCCCATGTGTATTTCCCAAGTAATTTGCAAGAATGTATTCGCTGAGAATCAAATTTTGTAAGAAAATTTGCAGAAGTCGGCAAGTTTGAATTTCAAAAGGTCCACTCATCTCTAGTGAAAACCTTTGAAGTATCCACATATCTGGTCTGCAGAGCACTGGCGTAACACTGATACTAGCATTATATAGTCACACTATTGTAATATCAGTCCTAGTAAAGTGGTTTTGGATAATGATCTGTTTGGTGTTATCACTACTGTATATGCTTGTAATATTTGGTTATGGTCCGGCAGTTAATATTTGTCTAATATTTTGCAATATTGAAGCTGACATTGATCTTGGTGCAGTTATGTAAGGATTTGGCTCTACTTGCAAGTTGCCATTGTGTGATTTGCACACTTGTGCTCATGTGACAAGTAAAATAGAGTAAGCAGCTGAGACTTTAGGCATGTGACCACAAGTATACAAATTGCGTACTGTTGATCATGTGAGAACTGCTGGATCAGCAAGTGGAGCTGAATCCCTCTGGTGTGTAAATTATTCACCATTAGGATTCAGCAGGCTGGTTGAAAGTTTATACAGAGGTGCACAGTCCCTATAATGATCAGCAGGATGGCAAGTTTCTGTCACTCTGTGGTAGTCATGGTGTAGCGGTATTTTTAATATATATAGCAGTATTGTTGGGAACTTTGGTCTTGTATTATATCTTCATTTCCTCCTGGCGAAATAAGAGAGGGGGGCATCATGGACCTATGTGCTGTGTGCCAGGGCTGAATTTCCCGGCGTCTGAACGTGGGTAGCGTCATGAAATCCCACCTCATAATTTTGTTTTTAGGACAGTAAAAGGGAACATTACTGATGTCTTCATGCTCAATAAATCAGTTCTGGAACAAGATAAATGCTGAGTGGCACCTGGAAAATCCCACAGCTTTGCCTTCTTAAGTGACACATCCTCAATGACAATTCGATATGTCACTGGCCAGCTTGCTTTTTTTTCCAGTAGGCATGGAATAGGTGATTTAATATTTATATAGCTGCCAATGTTTGTTCCACTTTCCAATGTCAAAATTGTCTCTTTCCAGACGGAGAGAAACATACTGTATGTGTCACAAATTTGGCAAAAAGAAGGCAAACTCCAAATATTATTGCATAAAGAGTGAGATGGCATTTATTAACTCCTTTCCCGCATATAACATACTGGTATGACTTATGGCGGGTGACATATGGGGTTAACCCTGCACTGTACCCTACCAGTAATAATCTCACCTATCTGGGGCCCCCTTCTGCTATAAAGTCCCCCATCCTGGTCCCCCTAAAGTAACAATGCTCCCCGATCTGATACTGTTGTCTGACACATTTAGTTTTTGTTTTTTAAAAGAGAATCCTTCTCCCTTTACGCGACGCGTGATGTCCTCTTCTACGGTATGTCTGGCACAGAGGCCTAGAGATGACTTCGGTTTGACCGCCATGGTCTTCACATGACATCTCTGCCATGCGTTGCCTGTGACAGGCATGCTGACATCAATTGCTGGCTTCTGATTGGCCGACATCTTTATTGCAGTGCAGGGAGCTGGCTGGTCTCTGCACCACTATAGCCTAGTTGTGGTTGCGCCCTCTGCGACCATGATTATTAGGCCCCTGGATGTTGGCTATGATGCACAACAGACATCTTCCTGTTGCAGTAAATGGAGATAGCTTTATTTGCTGTATTTGACAGCAGCATTTAAATAGTGTGATCGCTGGAGTTGCATGTATCACTTCCCATCAGCCTCTGTACAGCTATTGGGGGTTTCTAAAAGAGTTATGACATCTGGGAGCTTGCTGAATGACTCCATGGTTGCCACCTTTGCATTGCATTATGTAGATCAAGCAATAAAACATAGGTTCAAGTCCCCTAGTGGAACTAGAAAAAAAGTATAAAAATGTATTTAAAAATATTCAATTCATCCCCCTTTAATGCCATTATTAATAATGAAATAAAAAATAAGATTTTTTTTGTTATCACAATGTCCTTAAAATTCCAATTTATTAAAAAATAAAGTAATTAAACTAGGCAAAAATTTGAGAAATATGGTTTATTTTGGTCACTGAATTTTCCCCAAAAAATTACAATAAAAATTATAAAAATGTCATATCTATCCAAGAAAGGTATCAATAAAATATCTGCTTGTAACGCAAAAAAAAAAAATTAGATCTCATTCGGGTCTGTAGATGTAAAAATAAAAAAGTTAAGGGTCTCAGAAAATGTTAACACAAGCCAATTACACTTTAAAATTATTTTTTAGCTATCAAAGTAAAAAAAAAGTACACATTTGGCATTGCTTCGATCACTCTGACCTGTAAAATCATATTACCAGATATATTTTACTGCTCAATAAATGCGATAAAAATTAAAGAAAAAAATATCGGCATTTTGTTTTGCCATTTGACCTCACATTTTCCTGGTTTCCAGTACATTGTATGTTAAGTGAATGGTGATAATCAAAATTGTAACTTGTCCTGCCAAAAAATTCAAGCCATCGTATGGCCTTATTGACGGAAAAATAAAAAAGTAATTTCCTAGGTTAAGAGGAGAAAAAAAAGCTCAAAACAGTAAAGAATGGGGTTAAAAAGCATGTGAGTAAAGTTGTAATGTATTGTCAAAATTGGGTCTATGAAAATCATGGACCACACACATATGGCATCATTGTACAGCCCGAGTGCTTTCTGTGATTATCATTGTGATTGGTTAAAAGAAGCTGTCATTAATTTTTTTTATTTTTTTCATACGTTAAAATTACTGAGGAAAAACTGTTGGTAAAAAATTACACAGTAATAAAACGCTCAGGGAAAACTGATGAAAAACATAGATGCCACTCATATGTATTTTGGCACTGACATTTGAATGAGGCTTAACCCTTTCCGAACCTTGGATGTACTCAGTTCGTCATGGGTGGGAAGTGCTTCCCCACCTATGACATACTGGTTTCATCATGGCGATTTTTCACACACTGTAGCTGTGCAAACAATTGCCCCTAGGTGTTCAGCTGCTATCACAGTTGACATTCGGCACTCATTGGCAGAAGCGGTTCCCGCTCCCAGCAGGTTAACCCCAGTTTTACTGAGATCAATATCCTGGTATCTGTAGCGTAGCTACCGGGAGGGCACAGGGTGCGGACGCCCCGGGCCTGGAGCTCAGAGGGGGCCCTCCCAGAGCTACGATACAGTTACATTCTGCGGCAGAGCAGGGAGAATCAATCTCCCTGCTCTGCCGCTGGCCGCTATGGGGCCCCTGAGCAAGCGGGGGGGGCCCGATGCCAGCAGTGGGCCCACCGCAGTCATTAGAAGATCAGCTGTACTGGCATTTAACGGATACAGCTGATCGCATTGATGGGAGAAGGAGCTCTACACTCCTTCTCCCATCATCCCCCTCTCAGTGTCTGGCATCACCGACGCAGACACTGACATGGGGAGCGATGATGTCACTAGCCAGCATCCGCTGTCAGGAGATGAGCTGTGGAGGAAGAGAGGTGAGTATTTATTTATTTATTTATTTATTTATTTTTTATGGGTGCTGCCTTATACTACAGGTGCTGCCTTATATTACAGGATATGCCTATAGGGGGGCTGCCTTATATTACAGGATCTGCCTATAGGGGGGCTGCCTTATACTACAGGGTCTGCCTATAGGGGTGCTGTCTTATATTATAGGGTCTGCCTATAGGGGCACTGCCTTATACTACAGGATCTGCCTATAGGAGGGCTGCCTTATACTACAGGATCTGCCTGTAGGGGTGCTGCCTTATATTACAGGGTCTGCCTATAAGGGTACTGTCTTATACTACAGGATCTGCCTATGGGGATACTGTCTTATATTACAGGGTCTGCCTATAAGGGTGCTGACTTATATTACAGGGTCTGTCTATGGGGGTGCTGCCTTATTTTACAGGGTCTGCCTATCTGGGTGCTGCCTTATTTTACAGTGTCTGCCTATAGGGGTGCTGTTTTATACTGCAGGATCTGCCTATGTTGATGCTGCATTATACAACAGAGTCTGCCTATGGGTGCTGCCTTGTGCTGTAGAGTCTGCCTATGGGGGATGCATTTTACAGTATATAGTTTGCCTATGGGGGTGCATTATATAATATATAGTAGGCCTATGGGGAGTGCATAATACTATATGGAGGCTTATAGGGAGTGCATTATACTACATTTAGGACTATCTGGTGCATTATACTATACGGAGGCTATCTAAGGGGCCATCGTACAGTTTGGGGATTGCAGTGAGGGGGCCATCATACTGTGTTGGAGCCATGAAACAGTTTGGAGGCTACTAAGGGGTCAGTATACTGCGTGGGTGGTACTATACAGTGAGGGGGCATTATACTGTGTATAAGAGAGCATCATATTGTGTAGAGGGGAGCTTTAAATGGGGGATACTCAGGACATTATTAACCTTCGTCCGGCTGAGTAGGTACAATTGTAACTATTCCGTTTTAAAATTGCAATAACTTTTTTTTTTTTTAGAAAAGCCGTAGAGGGCTGAAATTTCGTGACATCTCTGCAGTTTTGGTCCAGAATATATTGGCCAAATTTCAATAAAATATATATGAAGGTACAATTGTACCTCTGCAGCCTGTTAATGTTGTAAAATTATGCAGCCTAACGAAGGTTAAATGTAAAATGGGCACTTACTGTTATAGGTGAACTGAGGTTACTGTGACTTTCAAAGGGGCACACAGGGCATTATTACTTTCAAGGGGGCAAAATATGGGCACTGTTTTCTAGGGCACTTGCACCCAGCATTACTATATTATAGAGGGTTGCTGTAGAATTTAGAAGGCACAGAGAATCACACAGCATGTGCAGTAATACGGACATAAGTGTTGTGAATTCTGTTGTCAAGCTCCCTCCTGTGGTCATGAATGGTACTTCGGCTGGTTCTGTCCATGGGCTTCCTCTGGTGGTTGTGAGTGGGGCTGCAGCTTCTGAGTTTCCTTCCACAGGTGACGAGGTTAATTCGTTAGCTGGCTGCTCTATTTAACTCCACTTAGATCATTGCTCCATGCCACCTGTCAATGTTCCAGTATTGGTCTAGTTTGCTCCTGGATCGTTCTTGTGACCTGTCTTCCCAGCAGAAGCTAAGTTCCTGCTTGTTTTTCTCTTGTTTGCTATTTTTCTGTCCAGCTTGCTATTATGATTTTTGTCTTGCTTGCTGGAAGCTCTGGGACGCAGAGGGAGCGCCTCCGCACCGTGAGTCGGTGCGGAGGGTCTTTTTGCGCCCTCTGCGTGGTCTTTTTGTAATTTTTGCGCTGACCGCAAAGTTACCTTTCCTATCCTCTGTCTGTTCAGTAAGTCGGGCCTCACTTTGCTAAATCTATTTCATCTCTGTGTTTGTAATTTCATCTTAACTCACAGTCATTATATGTGGGGGCTGCCTTTTCCTTTGGGGAATTTCTCTGAGGCAAGGTAGGCTTTATTTTTCTATCTTTAGGGCTAGCTAGTTCCTTAGGCTGTGACGAGTTGCATAGGGAGCGTTAGGAGCAATCCACGGCTATTTCTAGTGTGTGTGATAGGATTAGGGATTGCGGTCAGCAGAGTTCCCACGTCTCAGAGCTTGTTCTGTATTATTAGTAACTATCAGGTCATTCCGTGTGCTCTTAACCACCAGGTCCATTATTGTCCTAACCACCAGGTCATAACAGTACAGGTGGCCCAAAGTATTAATGCATCTCAATAGAGGGATAAGAGAAGTTCTGAGACCATTTTTTTTTCTTTGCAGTGTGTTTTGTCTCTCTTTTCCCCTTTACCTCTGGGTGGTTCAGGATACAGGTGTAAATATGGACATTCAAGGTCTGTCCTCTTGTATGAATAATCTCACTGCAAGGGTACAAAACATTCAAGATTTTGTGGTTCAGAATCCGATGTTAGAGCCTAGGATTCCAATTCCTGATTTGTTTTTTGGGGATAGATCTAAGTTTCTGAATTTCAAAAATAATTGTAAATTGTTTCTTGCTTTGAAACCTCGCTCCTCAGGTGACCCTGTTCAACAAGTGAAAATCATTATTTCTTTGTTACGTGGCGACCCTCAAGACTGGGCATTTTCCTTTGCGCCAGGAGATCCGGCATTGCGTGATGTTGATGCATTTTTTCTGGCGCTTGCATTGCTTTATGATGAACCAAATTCAGTGGATCAGGCAGAGAAAATCTTGCTGGCTCTGTGTCAGGGTCAGGATGAGGTAGAGATATATTGTCAGAAGTTTAGGAAGTGGTCTGTACTCACTCACTGGAATGAATATGCCCTGGCAGCAATTTTCAGAAATGGTCTCTCTGAAGCCCTTAAGGATGTCATGGTGGGATTTCCCATGCCTGCTGGTCTGAATGAGTCTATGTCTTTGGCCATTCAGATCGATCGACGCTTGCGTGAGCATAAAGCTGTGCACCATTTGGCGGTATTATCTGAGCATAGACCTGAGCCTATGCAATGTGATAGGACTTTTACCAGAGCTGAACGGCAAGAACACAGACGTCGGAATGGGCTGTGTTTTTACTGTGGTGATTCCACTCATGCTATCTCCGCTTGTCCTAAGCGCACTAAGCGTTTCGCTAGGTCTGCCACCATTGGTACGGTACAGTCGAAATTTCTTTTGTCCGTTACTCTGATTTGCTCTTTGTCATCCTATTCTGTTATGGCATTTATGGATTCAGGCGCTGCCCTGAATTTGATGGACTTGGAGTTTGCTAGGCGCTGTGGTTTTTTCTTGGAGCCCTTGCAGTATCCTATTCCATTACGAGGAATTGATGCTACGCCTTTGGCCAAGAATAAGCCTCAGTACTGGACTCAATTGACCATGTGCATGGCTCCTGCACATCAGGAGGATATTCGCTTTTTGGTGTTGCATAATCTGCATGATGTGGTCGTTTTGGGGTTGCCATGGCTACAGGTCATTAATCCAGTATTGGATTGGAAATCTATGTCTGTGTCCAGCTGGGGTTTTCAGGGGGTACATGGTGATGTTCCATTTTTGTCTATTTCGTCATCCACCCCTTCTGAAGTCCCGGAGTTTTTGTCGGATTACCGAGATGTATTTGATGAGCCCAAATCCAGTGCCCTACCTCCTCATAGGGATTGCGATTGTGCTATCAATTTGATTCCTGGTAGTAAGTTTCCTAAGGGCCGACTGTTCAATTTATCTGTGCCAGAACACGCCGCTATGCGGAGTTATATAAAGGAATCCTTGGAGAAGGGTCATATTCGCCCGTCGTCATCACCATTAGGAGCAGGGTTCTTTTTTGTGGCCAAGAATTATGGTTCTTTGAGACCTTGTATTGATTACCGCCTTCTTAATAAGATCACAGTCAAATTTCAGTACCCTTTGCCGCTGCTGTCTGATTTATTTGCTCGGATTAAGGGGGCTAGTTGGTTCACCAAGATAGATCTTCGTGGTGCGTATAATCTTGTGCGTATTAAACAGGGCGATGAATGGAAAATAGCATTTAATATGCCCGAGGGCCATTTTGAGTACCTGGTTATGCCATTCGGGCTTTCCAATGCTCCATCAGTATTTCAGTCCTTTATGCATGACATCTTCCGAGAGTACCTGGATAAATTCCTGATTGTATATTTGGATGATATTTTGGTCTTCTCGGATGATTGGGGTCTCATGTGAAGCAGGTCAGAATGGTGTTCCAGGTCCTTCGTGCGAATTCCTTGTTTGTGAAGGGGTCAAAGTGTCTCTTTGGAGTTCAGAAGGTTTCATTTTTGGGTTTCATTTTTTCCCCTTCTACTATCGAGATGGACCCTGTTAAAGTCCAGGCCATTTATGATTGGACTCAGCCGACATCTGTGAAGAGTCTGCAAAAGTTCCTGGGCTTTGCTAATTTTTATCGTCGCTTCATCAGTAATTTTTCTAGTGTTGCTAAACCGTTGACTGATTTGACCAAGAAGGGTGCTGATGTGGTCAATTGGTCTTCTGCGGCTGTGGAAGCTTTTCAGGAGTTGAAGCGTCATTTTTCTTCTGCCCCTGTGTTGTGCCAGCCAGATGTTTCGCTCCCGTTTCAGGTCGAGGTTGATGCTTCTGAGATTGGAGCAGGGGCTGTTTTGTCGCAAAGAAGTTCTGATGGCTCGGTGATGAAACCATGTGCCTTCTTTTCTAGAAAGTTTTCGCCTGCTGAGCGCAATTATGATGTTGGCAATCGAGAGTTGTTGGCCATGAAGTGGGCATTTGAGGAGTGGCATCATTGGC
Organism: Ranitomeya imitator; assembly: GCF_032444005.1. Classification (NCBI taxonomy): domain Eukaryota; kingdom Metazoa; phylum Chordata; class Amphibia; order Anura; family Dendrobatidae; genus Ranitomeya; species Ranitomeya imitator. The sequence goes on along the minus strand of NC_091286.1, from coordinate 619,565,977 downwards.
TTGAAGGAGCCAAGCATCGCGTGGTGGTCTTGACGGATCACAAGAATTTGACTTATCTCGAGTCTGCCAAACGGTTGAATCCTAGACAGGCTCGTTGGTCGCTATTTTTCTCCCGTTTTGATTTTGTGGTTTCGTACCTTCCGGGCTGTAAGAATGTGAAGGCTGATGCCCTGTCAAGGAGTTTTGTGCCCGACTCTCCGGGTGTTCCTGAGGCGGCGGGTATTCTCAAAGAAGGGGTAATTTTGTCTGCCATCTCCAATGATTTGCGGCGGGTGCTGCAAAAATTTCAGGCTGATAGACCTGACCGTTGCCCAGCGGAGAAACTGTTTGTCCCTGATAAATGGACTAGTAGAGTTATCTCTGAGGTTCATTGTTCGGTGTTGGCTGGTCATCCTGGAATCTTTGGTACCAGAGATTTGGTGGCTAGATCCTTTTGGTGGCCATCTTTATCGCGGGATGTGCGTTCTTTTGTGCAGTCCTGTGGGACTTGTGCTTGGGCTAAGCCCTGCTGTTCTCGTGCCAGTGGGTTGCTTTTGCCCTTGCCGGTCCCGAAGAGGCCCTGGACGCATATTTCTATGGATTTTATTTCTTATCTCCCTGTCTCTCAAAAGATGTCAATCATTTGGGTGGTTTGTGATCGCTTCTCTAAGATGGTCCATTTGGTACTTTTGTTTAAATTGCCTTCCTCCTCTGATTTTGTGCCATTGTTTTTCCAGCATGTGGTTCGTTTACATGGCGTTCCGGAGAACATCGTTTCGGACAGAGGTTCCCAGTTTGTTTCGAGGTTTTGGCGATCCTTTTGTGCTAGGATGGGCATTGATTTGTCTTTTTCCTCGGCTTTCCATCCTCAGACAAATGGCCAAACCGAACGAACTAATCAGACTTTGGAAACATATCTGAGATGTTTTGTTTCTGCTGATCAGGATGATTGGGTGTCCTTTTTGCCTTTGGCTGAGTTCGCCCTTAATAATCGGGCCAGCTCGGCTACTTTGGTTTTGCCGTTTTTCTGCAATTCTGGTTTCCATCCTCGTTTCTCTTCAGGGCAGGTTGAGTCTTCGGACTGTCCTGGTGTAGATACTGTGGTGGATAGGTTGCAGCAGATTTGGACTCATGTGGTGGACAATTTGACATTGTCCCAGGAGAAGGCTCAACGTTTCGCTAACCGCCGGCGCTGTGTGGGTCCCCGCCTTCGTGTTGGGGATTTGGTTTGGTTGTTGTCTCGTTATGTTCCTATGAAGGTTTCCTCTCCTAAGTTTAAGCCTCGTTTCATTGGTCCGTATAAGATTTCTGAGGTTCTCAATCCTGTGTCATTTCGTTTGACCCTTCCAGCTTCTTTTGCCATCCATAATGTATTCCATAGGTCGTTGTTGCGGAGATACGTGGCGCCTGTGGTTTCATCCGTTGATCCTCCTGCCCCGCTGTTGGTTGAGGGGGAGTTGGAGTATGTGGTGGAGAAGATTTTGGATTCTCGTATTTCGAGACGGAAATTCCAGTACCTGGTCAAGTGGAAGGGTTATGGTCAGGAAGATAATTCCTGAATCTTTGCCTCTGATGTTCATGCTGCCGATCTGGTTCGTGCCTTTCATTTGGCTCATCCTGGTCAGCCTGGGGGCTCTGGTGAGGGTTCGGTGACCCCTCCTCAAGGGGGGGGTACTGTTGTGAATTCTGTTGTCAAGCTCCCTCCTGTGGTCATGAATGGTACTTCGGCTGGTTCTGTCCATGAGCTTCCTCTGGTGGTTGTGAGTGGGGCTGCGGCTTCTGAGTTTCCTTCCACAGGTGACGAGGTTAATTCGTTAGCTGGCTGCTCTATTTAACTCCACTTAGATCATTGCTCCATGCCACTTGTCAATGTTCCAGTATTGGTCTAGTTCGCTCCTGGATCGTTCTTGTGACCTGTCTTCCCAGCAGAAGCTAAGTTCCTGCTTGTTTTTCTCTGGTTTGCTATTTTTCTGTCCAGCTTGCTATTTTGATTTTTGTCTTGCTTGCTGGAAGCTCTGGGACGCAGAGGGAGCGCCTCCGCACCGTGAGTCGGTGCGGAGGGTCTTTTTGTGCCCTCTGCGTGGTCTTTTTGTAGTTTTTGTGCTGACCGCAAAGTTACCTTTCCTATCCACTGTCTGTTCAGTAAGTCGGGCCTCACTTGAACCAGGGATTCAAGCTTCAGGAGGCTAATTTGCATATTCCAGGTGCCTTCTGGGAGAAGCGAAGTCTCCCTAAGCTAGAAGATCGTTGGGTACAGCCGGGACCAGCTGCTTCGAAAGCATCACCAAACCAGGGATTCAAGCTTCAGGAGGCTAATTTGCATATTCCAGGTGCCTTCTGGGAGAAGCGAAGTCTCCCTAAGCTAGAAGATCGTTGGGTACAGCCGGGACCAGCTGCTTCGAAAGCATCACCAAACCAGGGATTCAAGCTTCAGGAGGCTAATTTGCATATTCCAGGTGCCTTCTGGGAGAAGCGAAGTCTCCCTAAGCTAGAAGATCGTTGGGTACAGCCGGGACCAGCTGCTTCGAAAGCATCACCAAACCAGGGATTCAAGCTTCAGGAGGCTAATTTGCATATTCCAGGTGCCTTCTGGGAGAAGCGAAGTCTCCCTAAGCTAGAAGATCGTTGGGTACAGCCGGGACCAGCTGCTTCGAAAGCATCACCAAACCAGGGATTCAAGCTTCAGGAGGCTAATTTGCATATTCCAGGTGCCTTCTGGGAGAAGCGAAGTCTCCCTAAGCTAGAAGATCGTTGGGTACAGCCGGGACCAGCTGCTTCGAAAGCATCACCAAACCAGGGATTCAAGCTTCAGGAGGCTAATTTGCATATTCCAGGTGCCTTCTGGGAGAGGCGAAGTCTCCCTAAGCTAGAAGATCGTTGGGTACAGCCGGGACCAGCTGCTTCGAAAGCATCACCAAACCACGCGCCTTACGGCGCGCGAATTTTTGCCTGTAGGACATTATTGCAAGAGAGCTTGGCTGAGTAGATTACACAAGAAGGAAAACACACAGCAAGTCAGCAGGATCTAGGAGCAACATGGCAGATGTGACAACCTACATGGTGAGCTGCAGCATGTGCTACATGTTCACAGATCGACCAGAAGAAGAATCCAATTTCACCTGTCAGAAGTGTAGACTAGTGGCCCTTTTAGCAGAAAAGGTGCGGGGTCTGGAAGAAAGAATAGCAACTTTGAAACTCATCAAAGAGAATGAAGACTTTCTAGACAGAACAGAAGCATCTCTACTGGTCACAGAAGGTGCAAAAAGTGTCAGAGAACCTCCAAAAGCAGATGAGTGGAAGCATGTGACCAAAAGAAGCAAGAAGACCATGGAGAAATCACCAACCACACAACTGAAGAACCGATATCAAATCTTTGTAGAGGATGAAGATGGCACACCTAAGAATGAAGCAATACCAGCAAGCAAAAAAGAAAAGGGCACACAGCAACAAGTGACAGCAAAAAGTACAGCCAAGAAGCAACGAAGAGTGGTGGTGGTGGGAGACTCACTACTGAGAGGCACCGAAGCAGCCATCTGCAGACCGGACATAACTGCAAGAGAAGTATGCTGCCTTCCAGGTGCGATGATCAAGGATGTGACCGATAGGATACCAAAGCTCTTCAGCTCCAAGGACGTCCACCCATTTCTTCTGATACATGTTGGCACCAATGACACGGCAAGGAAGGACCTACCGACAATCTGCAAGGACTTTGAAGAGTTGGGGAAGAAAGTAAAGGAACTGGATGCACAGGTAGTTTTTTCTTCTATCCTTCCAGTAGACGGGCATGGCACCAGGAGATGGAACAGGATCCTTGATGCAAACAACTGGCTAAGACGATGGTGCAGACAACAAGGATTTGGATTCCTGGACCACGGTGTGAATTACTGGTATGATGGACTCCTCGCCAGAGACGGACTACACCTCAACAAACCTGGGAAACACACATTCCACAGAAGACTCGCTACACTCATCAGGAGGGCGTTAAACTAGAAGAAGAGGGGACGGGAAGAAAAACATTAGACTCGAACAAAGACGACCCAGGAAAACATACTCAGAAGGGAGGTAAGAACATTTCTAAAACAATCCACAGTGAGGAGATTGGAACAAAACAAAATCCTCTAAACTGCATGCTCGCAAACGCCAGAAGCCTGACAAACAAGATGGAAGAACTAGAAGCAGAAATATCTACAGGTAACTTTGACATAGTGGGAATAACCGAGACATGGTTAGATGAAAGCTATGACTGGGCAGTTAACTTACAGGGTTACAGTCTGTTTAGAAAGGATCGTAAAAATCGGAGAGGAGGAGGGGTTTGTCTCTATGTAAAGTCTTGTCTAAAGTCCACTTTAAGGGAGGATATTAGCGAAGGGAATGAGGATGTCGAGTCCATATGGGTTGAAATTCATGGAGGGAAAAATGGTAACAAAATTCTCATTGGGGTCTGTTACAAACCCCCAAATATAACAGAAATCATGGAAAGTCTACTTCTAAAGCAGATAGATGAAGCTGCAACCCATAATGAGGTCCTGGTTATGGGGGACTTTAACTACCCGGATATTAACTGGGAAACAGAAACCTGTGAAACCCATAAAGGCAACAGGTTTCTGCTAATAACCAAGAAAAATTATCTTTCACAATTGGTGCAGAATCCAACCAGAGGAGCAGCACTTTTAGACCTAATACTATCTAATAGACCTGACAGAATAACAAATCTGCAGGTGGTTGGGCATCTAGGAAATAGCGACCACAATATTGTGCAGTTTCACCTGTCTTTCACTAGGGGGACTTGTCAGGGAGTCACAAAAACATTGAACTTTAGGAAGGCAAAGTTTGAACAGCTTAGAGATGCCCTTAATCTGGTAGACTGGGACAATATCCTCAGAAATGAGAATACAGATAATAAATGGGAAATGTTTAAGAACATCCTAAATAGGCAGTGTAAGCCTTATACCTTGTGGGAATAAAAGGACTAGAAATAGGAAAAACCCAATGTGGCTAAACAAAGAAGTAAGACAGGCAATTAACAGTAAAAAGAAAGCATTTGCACTACTAAAGCAGGATGGCACCATTGAAGCTCTAAAAAACTATAGGGAGAAAAATACTTTATCTAAAAAACTAATTAAAGCTGCCAAAAAGGAAACAGAGAAGCACATTGCTAAGGAGAGTAAAACTAATCCCAAACTGTTCTTCAACTATATCAATAGTAAAAGAATAAAAACTGAAAATGTAGGCCCCTTAAAAAATAGTGAGGAAAGAATGGTTGTAGATGACGAGGAAAAAGCTAACATATTAAACACCTTCTTCTCCACGGTATTCACGGTGGAAAATGAAATGCTAGGTGAAATCCCAAGAAACAATGAAAACCCTATATTAAGGGTCACCAATCTAACCCAAGAAGAGGTGCGAAACCGGCTAAATAAGATTAAAATAGATAAATCTCCGGGTCCGGATGGCATACACCCACGAGTACTAAGAGAACTAAGTAATGTAATAGATAAACCATTATTTCTTATTTTTAGTGACTCTATAGCGACAGGGTCTGTTCCGCAGGACTGGCGCATAGCAAATGTGGTGCCAATATTCAAAAAGGGCTCTAAAAGTGAACCTGGAAATTATAGGCCAGTAAGTCTAACCTCTATTGTTGGTAAAATATTTGAAGGGTTTCTGAGGGATGTTATTCTGGATTATCTCAATGAGAATAACTGTTTAACTCCATATCAGCATGGGTTTATGAGAAATCGCTCCTGTCAAACCAATCTAATCAGTTTTTATGAAGAGGTAAGCTATAGACTGGACCACGGTGAGTCATTGGATGTGGTATATCTCGATTTTTCCAAAGCGTTTGATACCGTGCCGCACAAGAGGTTGGTACACAAAATGAGAATGCTTGGTCTGGGGGAAAATGTGTGTAAATGGGTTAGTAACTGGCTTAGTGATAGAAAGCAGAGGGTGGTTATAAATGGTATAGTCTCTAACTGGGCCGCTGTGACCAGTGGGGTACCGCAGGGGTCAGTATTGGGACCTGTTCTCTTCAACATATTCATTAATGATCTGGTAGAAGGTTTACACAGTAAAATATCGATATTTGCAGATGATACAAAACTATGTAAAGCAGTTAATACAAGAGAAGATAGTATTCTGCTACAGATGGATCTGGATAAGTTGGAAACTTGGGCTGAAAGGTGGCAGATGAGGTTTAACAATGATAAATGTAAGGTTATACACATGGGAAGAGGGAATCAATATCACCATTACACACTGAACGGGAAACCACTGGGTAAATCTGACAGGGAGAAGGACTTGGGGATCCTAGTTAATGATAAACTTTCCTGGAGCAGCCAGTGCCAGGCAGCAGCTGCCAAGGCAAACAGGATCATGGGGTGCATTAAAAGAGGTCTGGATACACATGATGAGAGCATTATACTGCCTCTGTACAAATCCCTAGTTAGACCGCACATGGAGTACTGTGTCCAGTTTTGGGCACCGGTGCTCAGGAAGGATATAATGGAACTAGAGAGAGTACAAAGGAGGGCAACAAAATTAATAAAGGGGATGGGAGAACTACAATACCCAGATAGATTAGCGAAATTAGGATTATTTAGTCTAGAAAAAAGACGACTGAGGGGCGATCTAATAACCATGTATAAGTATATAAGGGGACAATACAAATATCTCGCTGAGGATCTGTTTATACCAAGGAAGGTGACGGGCACAAGGGGGCATTCTTTGCGTCTGGAGGAGAGAAGGTTTTTCCACCAACATAGAAGAGGATTCTTTACTGTTAGGGCAGTGAGAATCTGGAATTGCTTGCCTGAGGAGGTGGTGATGGCGAACTCAGTCGAGGGGTTCAAGAGAGGCCTGGATGTCTTCCTGGAGCAGAACAATATTGTATCATACAATTATTAGGTTCTGTAGAAGGACGTAGATCTGGGTATTTATTATGATGGAATATAGGCTGAACTGGATGGACAAATGTCTTTTTTCGGCCTTACTAACTATGTTACTATGTATGTTACTATGTTACTATGTTACTTTGCTAAATCTATTTCATCTCTGTGTTTGTAATTTCATCTTAACTCACAGTCATTTTATGTGGGGGGCTGCCTTTTCCTTTGGGGAATTTCTCTGAGGCAAGGTAGGCTTTATTTTTCTATCTTTAGGGCTAGCTAGTTCCTTAGGCTGTGACGAGTTGCATAGGGAGTGTTAGGAGCAATCCACGGCTATTTCTAGTGTGTGTGATAGGATTAGGGATTGCGGTCAGCAGAGTTCCCACGTCTCAGAGCTTGTTCTGTATTATTAGTAACTATCAGGTCATTCCGTGTGCTCTTAACCACCAGGTCCATTATTGTCCTAACCACCAGGTCATAACACATAAGGCAGCAGCGGCTCAGTATTGGGGTATCTGGTGCAGTAATAGGAACACATATGGCAGCAGTGGCTCAGTATTGGGGTATCAGGGACAGTAATTGAGACACATACGGCAGCAGCGGCTCAGTATTGGGGTATCAGGGGCAGTAATAGGGACAGATATGGCAGCAGTGGCTCAGTATTTGCAGTATGAGGTGCAGTAATAGGGACACATACGGCAGCAGCGGCTCAGTATTGGGGTATCAGGTGGAGTAATAAGGACAAATACGGCAGCAGTGGCTCAGTATTGGGGTATCAGGTGCAGTAATAGGGACACATAGAGCAGTAGCGGCTCAGTATTGGGGTATCAGGGGCAGTAATAGGGTCACTTACGGCAGCAGCTGTTCAGTATTGGGGTATCAGCAGGATGAGGAGTTTGTGCAGGTTGGGAATAGATGGTGATTGCTGGAATATGAGAAGTGAAATGTGTCTTTGTTGTATTCTCTGCAGCCAAGTCCTGGGTGGAAGAAGTTGTCATGTCAGTCTGGGCCAGATGGAAAAGACGGGATAAGTGAACGATTCCATCAGAAAGAACATCAGCGGTAAGACATTATCTGTAAAATGGCGGTAATATCAGTATAGGTCTTTATATAGATATTATTTTCAGCAACAGTGTGGTCATCTGCTGAGGTTCTCCTCCACTATTAAGGTGCGTCACCCAGTTGTAATCAAGGTTACCAGGTTAGAGGCCCACTCAGAAGCTTCGCCCCTCTGAACCAAAACCCTAGCTATGCCTCTGCATGTTATCATTATGAATATGAAAAAAAATTGGGGCTAAAAGAACATTTTAGTGGGAAAAATTAGATTTTTTTTAATTGTCAGAAGACAACTTTATAAACTGTGAAGCACCAGGGGGTTAAAGGTGCTCACCACACATCTAGATACATTCCTTGAGGGGTCTAGGTTCCAAAATGAGGTCACATGTGAGGTGGTTCCACTGTTTTGGCACATCAAGAGCTCTCCAAAAGCGGCATAGCATCCGCTAATGATTCCAGCAAATTTTGCATTCAAAAAGTCAAATGGCGGTCTTTCCCTTCCGAGCCCTGCCATGTACCCAAGCAGTAGTTTTCTTCCACATATTGGGTATCGGCGTACTCAGGAGAGTTTGCACAACAATTTTTGCAGTCCAGTAATGTGGTCCTTAAAAGAATGGCTTTGTAAATTTTGTTGGAAAATTAGGAATCTCTCATCAACTTTTAGCCATTTGAACTTCAGAAAAAAATTATGTTTAAAACGTGGTGCTTTTATAAAGTAGACTTGTGAGTTTTTTGGAGTCTTATATACCACCAAAATGTCACTGAAAGCACCTAATACCGTATGGACGACTGTTATGATACAGTGGTCTAGGAGCAACATGGGACGAGCTCTGAAGGAAGTGGTAACTGTACTGACCACAGTCCCTAAGCTCAACACAACACTAGAAGTAGCCGTGGAATGCTCCTAACTCTCCCTAGGCATCTCGTCACAGCCTAAGAGCTAACTACCCCCAAAGAAAGAAGCAGGAAAGCTATCTTGCCTCAGAGAAAATCCCCAAAGGATAGATTAGCCCCCCACAAATAATGACTGTGAGTGGAGAGGGAAAAGACATACACAGAATGAAACCAGGATGAGCACAGGAGGCTAGTCTAGCTAAATAGATAGGACAGGATGGAATACTGTGCGGTCAGTATAAAACACTACAAAAATCCACGCAGAGTTTACAAAAAATCTCCACACCTGACTAAAGGTGTGGAGGGCAAATCTGCCTCCCAGAGCTTCCAGCAAGACAGAATTAATTCACACTGATAAGCTGGACGAACATAGAAAGCACAGAATGGATAAGTCCACAATCTATGGACAGAAAAGAGCAAGCAAAAACTTAGCTTAGCTGAACTGGTCAGGATAACAGGGAACTCCAAAGAGATGTGAATCCAACCAGGAACCATTTACAAGTGGCACTGGCTGAAGAAAGAGCCAGGCCTAAATAGCCGAGCAGAAGAGACGATAAGTGGAGGCAGCTGATGACAGCTAACTCCAAGGAGCAGCCACACCACTAGAAACCACAAGAGGGAGCCCAAGAGCAGAACTCACAAAAGTGCCACTTACAACCACCGGATGGAGCCCAAGAGCGGAATTCACAACAGTATTCCCCCTTGAGGAGGGGTCACCGAACCCTCACCAGAGCCCCCAGGCCGATCAGGACGAGCCAAGTGAAAAGCACGAACCAAATCGGTGGCATGGACATCGGAGGCAACAACCCAAGAATTATCCTCCTGGCCATAACCCTTCCACTTGACAAGATATTGAAGCCTCCGCCTCGAAAAACGAGAATCCAAAATCTTCTCAACCTCATATTCCAACTCTCCCTCAACCAACACCGGGGCCGGAGGGTCAACCGAGGGAACAACGGGCACCACATGTCTCCGCAACAAAGATCTATGGAAAACATTATGAATGGCAAAAGAGGCTGGAAGAACCAAACGAAAAGACACTGGATTAATAATTTCAGAAATTTTATAAGGACCAATAAACCGAGGCTTAAACTTAGGAGAAGAAACCTTCATAGGAACATGACGAGAAGACAACCAAACCAAATCCCCCACACGAAGCCGGGGACCAACACACCGACGGCGGTTAGCAAAACGTTGAGCCCTTTCCTGAGACAACGTCAAATTGTCCACCACATGAGTCCAAATCTGCTGCAGCCTGTCCACCACAGAATCAACACCAGGACAATCAGAAGGCTCAACCTGCCCAGAAGAAAAACGAGGATGAAAACCAAAATTATAAAAGAAAGGTGAAACCAAAGTAGCCAAACTAGCCCGATTATTAAGGGCAAACTCGGCCAACGGCAAGAAAGACACCCAATCATCCTGATCAGCAGACACAAAGCATCTCAAATAGGTCTCCAAGGTCTGATTAGTTCGCTCAGTTTGGCCATTAGTCTGAGGATGAAACGCCGAAGAAAAAGACAAATCAATGCCCATCCTAGCACAAAAGGCTTGCCAAAATCTAGAGACAAACTGAGAACCTCTGTCAGACACAATATTCTCCGGAATGCCATGCAAACGGACCACATGCTGAAAAAATAATGGAACCAGATCTGAGGAGGAAGGCAACTTAGACAAAGGTACCAGATGGACCATTTTAGAGAACCAAGACACAAACAACCCAGATAACAGACATTTTCTGGGAAACAGGAAGATCCGAAATAAAATCCATGGAAATATGCGTCCAGGGCCTCTCAGGGACCGGCAAAGGCAAAAGCAACCCACTAGCGCGGGAACAGCAAGGCTTGGCCCAGGCGCAAGTCCCACAGGACTGCACAAAAGCACGCACATTGCGCGACAAGGAAGGCCACCAAAAGGACCTAGCAACCAAATCTCTGGTACCAAAAATCCCAGGATAACCAGCCAAGACTGAACAATGAACCTCAGAAATTACCTTACTTGTCCATCTATCAGGAACAAACAGCTTCCCCACTGGACAGCGGTCAGGCCTATAAGCCTGAAATTCCTGAAGCACCCGCCGCAAATCAGGGGAGATAGCAGAAAGAATCACCCCCTCCTTAAGAATGCCAACCGGCTCAAGGACTCCAGGAGAATCAGGCGAAAAACTCCTAGAGAGGGCATCAGCCTTAACATTCTTAGTTCCCGGAAGATACGAGACCACAAAATCAAAACGGGAGAAAAACAGGGACCATCGAGCCTGTCTAGGATTCAGCCGCTTGGCCGACTCGAGGTAAATCAGATTCTTATGATCGGTCAGGACCACAACACGGTGTTTAGCTCCCTCAAGCCAATGTCGCCACTCCTCAAACGCCCACTTCATAGGCAACAACTCCCGATTGCCGACATCATAATTGCGTTCCGCAGGCGAAAACTTTCTGGAAAAAAAAGCACACGATTTCATCAAAGAACCATCAGACTCCCTCTGAGACAAAACGGCCCCTGCCCCAATCTCAGAAGCGTCAACCTCAACCTGAAAAGGAAGAGAAACATCCGGCTGACGCAACACAGGGGCAGAAGTAAATCGGCGTTTAAGCTCCTGAAAGGCCTCAACAGCCTCAGAGGACCAATTCGTCACATCAGCGCCTTTCTTCGTCAAATCAGCACGGGCTTAACCACACAGGAAAAGTTGGCAATGAAACGGCGATAAAAATTAGCAAAGCCCAAAAATTTTTGAAGACCCTTCACAGATGTGGGTTGGATCCAGTCATGAATAGCTTGGACCTTAACAGGATCCATTTCTATAGACGAGGGAGAAAAAATAAAACCCAAAAAAGAGACCTTCTGAACTCCGAATAGGCACTTAGACCCCTTCACAAATAAAGCATTATCACGAAGGATCTGGAACACCATCCTGACCTGCTTCACATGAGACTCCCAATCATCGGAAAAAATCAAAATATCATCCAAATATACGACCATGAATTTATCAAGATAATTGCGGAAAATATCATGCATGAAAGATTGGAACACAGATGGAGCATTAGAGAGCCCAAATGGCATCACAAGGTATTCAAAATGACCTTCGGGCATATTAAGTGCAGTTTTCCATTCGTCACCCTGTTTAATACGAACAAGATTATATGCCCCTCGGAGGTCAATCTTAGTAAACCAACTAGCCCCCTTAATCTGAGCAAACAAATCAGTAAGCAAAGGCAAGGGGTATTGGAATTTGACCGTGATCTTATTAAGAAGACGATAATCAATACAGGGTCTCAAGGAGCCATCTTTCTTAGCAACAAAAAAGACACCCGCTCCCAATGGTGACGAAGAGGGCCGAATATGCCCCTTCTCCAAAGACTCCTTAGCATAACTCCGCATGACGGCATGCTCTGGCACAGACAGATTGAAAAGTCGACCCTTAGGGAACTTACAACCAGGAATCAAGTTAATAGCACAATCACAGTCCCTATGTGGAGGAAGGGAACTGGACTTGGGCTCATCAAATACATCCTGGAAATCCGACAAAAACTCAGGGACCTCAGAAGAGGGGGAAGAGGAAATTGACATCAAAGGAACGTCACTATGTACTCCTCGACAACCCCAACTAGTCACCGACATAGTTTTCAAATCCAGCACCGGATTATGTTCCTGTAACCATGGAAAACCCAGTACAACAACATCATGCAGGTTATGCAACACCAGAAAACGGCAATCTTCCTGATGTGCAGGAGCCATGTACATAGTCATCTGTGTCCAGTACTGAGGTTTATCCTTGGCCAAGGGTGTAGCATCAATGCCCCTCAAAGGAATAGGGCTGTGCAAAGGCTGCAAGGAAAAACCACAGCGCCTGGCGAATTCTAAGTCCATTAAGTTCAGGGCAGCGCCTGAATCCACAAATGCCATGACAGAAAAGGACGACAATGAGCAAATCAGGGTCACAGATAAGAGAAATTTAGGCTGTATCGTACTAATGGTAACAGACCTAGCGACTCTCTTAGTACGCTTAGAGCAATCAGAGATAACATGAGCCGAATCACCACAGTAAAAACACAGCCTATTCTGACGTCTGAATTCCTGCCATTCTGTTCTAGTCAAAATCCTATCATATTGCATAGGTTCAGGACTTTGCTCAGAGGATACTGCCATATGGTGCACAGCTTTGCGCTCGCGCAGACGCCGATCAATCTGAATGGCTAGAGACATAGATTCGCTCAAACCGGCAGGCGTAGGAAAGCCCACCATAACATCTTTCAGGGCTTCAGAAAGACCTTTTCTGAAAATAGCAGCCAGAGCCTCTTCATTCCATTTAGAGAGCACAGACCATTTTCTAAATTTCTGGCAGTATAACTCTGCCGCTTCCTGACCTTGACACAAGGCCAACAGGGTTTTTTCTGCATAATCCACAGAATTAGGTTCGTCATACAATAATCCAAGCGCTTGAAAAAATGCATCTACATTCAATAATGCCTGATCCCCTGTTTCAAGAGAAAAAGCCCAGTCTTGAGGGTCACCACGCAGCAAGGATATGATGATTTTTACTTGCTGAATGGGATCACCAGAAGAACGGGATTTCAAAGCAAAAAACAATTTGCAGTTATTTTTAAAGTTCAAAAACTTGGATCTGTCCCCAAAAAACAAATCAGGAGTAGGAATTCTAGGCTCTAAAGCCGGAGTCTGGACAACATAGTCCTGGATACTCTGTACTCTTGCAGCAAGTTGATCCACACGAGAAAACAAACCCTGAACATCCATGCCAAAGCATATATCCTGAACCACCCAGATATCAAGAGGAAAAAGAAAGACAAACCAGAGCACAAAAAAAAATGGTTCAGAACTTTCTTTTCCTTCTTTTGAGATGCATTTAATTCATTTTTGGCCACTTGTACTGTTATGATATGGTGGTCTAGGAGCAACATGGGACGAGCTCTGAAGGAAGTGGTAACTGTACTGACCGCAGTCCCTTAGCTCAACACAACACTAGAAGTAGCCGTGGAATGCTCCTAACTCTCCCTAGGCATCTCGTCACAGCCTAAGAGCTAACTACCCCTAAAGAAAGAAGCAGATAAGCTATCTTGCCTCAGAGAAAATCCCCAAAGCATAGATTAGCCCCCCACAAATAATGACTGTGAGTGGAGAGGGAAAAGACATACAAAGAATGAAACCAGGATGAGCACAGGAGGCTAGTCTAGCTAAATAGATAGGACAGGATGGAATACTGTGTGGTCAGTTTAAAACACTACAAAAATCCACGCAGAGTTTACAAAAAATCTCCACACCTGACTAAAGGTGTGGAGGGCAAATCTGCCTCCCAGAGCTTCCAGCAAGACAGAATTAATTCACACTGATAAGCTGGACGAACATAGAAAGCACAGAATGGATAAGTCCACAATCTATGGACAGAAAAGAGCAAGCAAAAACTTAGCTTAGCTGAACTGGTCAGGATAACAGGGAACTCCAAAGAGATGTGAATCCAACCAGGAACCATTTACAAGTGGCACTGGCTGAAGAAAGAGCCAGGCCTAAATAGCCGAGCAGAAGAGACGATAAGTGGAGGCAGCTGATGACAGCTAACTCCAAGGAGCAGCCACACCACTAGAAACCACAAGAGGGAGCCCAAGAGCAGAACTCACAAAAGTGCCACTTACAACCACCGGAGGGAGCCCAAGAGCGGAATTCACAACAGACGACTAACTGAATCCAGAAATATTTTTACTTTTTTTTTTTGGCGTGTTATGTACTACAAAGATGTGACAGAAAGCACCTAATACTGTATAGATTACTAAGTAAATCCAGACATATTTTAACACTTTTTTGGAGTTTTGTATACCACCAAAATGTTACAGAAAGCACCTAATATTATATGGATGACTAAATGAATCCAGGCAATTTTTTTAATGCTTTTTTGTAGTCATGTACAGTGGGGCAAAAAAGTATTTAGTCAGTCAGCAATAGTGCAAGTTCCACCACTTAAAAAGATGAGAGGCGTCTGTAATTTACATCATAGGTAGACCTCAACTATGGGAGACAAACTGAGAAAAAAAAATCCAGAAAATCACATTGTCTGTTTTTTTAACATTTTATTTGCATATTATGGTGGAAAATAAGTATTTGGTCAGAAACAAAATTTCATCTCAATACTTTGTAATATATCCTTTGTTGGCAATGACAGAGGTCAAACGTTTTCTGTAAGTCTTCACAAGGTTGCCACACACTGTTGTTGGTATGTTGGCCCATTCCTCCATGCAGATCTCCTCTAGAGCAGTGATGTTTTTGGCTTTTCGCTTGGCAACACGGACTTTCAACTCCCTGCAAAGGTTTTCTATAGGGTTGAGATCTGGAGACTGGCTAGGCCACTCCAGGACCTTGAAATGCTTCTTACGAAGCCACTCCTTCGTTGCCCTGGCGGTGTGCTTTGGATCATTTTCATGTTGAAAGACCCAGCCACGTTTCATCTTCAATGCCCTTGCTGATGGAAGGAGGTTTGCACTCAAAATCTCATGATACATGGCCCCATTCATTCTTTCATGTACCCGGATCAGTCGTCCTGGCCCCTTTGCAGAGAAACAGCCCCAAAGCATGATGTTTCCACCACCATGCTTTACAGTAGGTATGGTGTTTGATGGATGCAAATCAGTATTCTTTTTCCTCCAAACACGACAAGTTGTGTTTCTACCAAACAGTTCCAGTTTGGTTTCATCAGACCATAGGACATTCTCCCAAAACTCCTCTGGATCATCCAAATGCTCTCTAGCAAACTTCAGACGGGCCCGGACATGTACTGGCTTAAGCAGTGGGACACGTCTGGCACTGCATGATCTGAGTCCATGGTGGCGTAGTGTGTTACTTATGGTAGGCCTTGTTACATTGGTCCCAGCTCTCTGCAGTTCATTCACTAGGTCCCCCAGCGTGGTTCTGGGATTTTTGCTCACCGTTCTTGTGATCATTCTGACCCCACGGGGTGGGATTTTGCGTGGAGCCCCAGATCGAGGGAGATTATCAGTGGTCTTGTAGGTCTTCCATTTTTTAATTATTGCTCCCACTGTTGATTTATTCACTCCAAGCTGGTTGGCTATTGCAGATTCAGTCTTCCCAGCCTGGTGCAGGGCTACAATTTTTTTTTCTGGTGTCCTTTGACAGCTCTTTGGTCTTCACCATAGTGGAGTTTGGAGTCAGACTGTTTGAGGGTGTGCACAGGTGTCTTTTGATACTGATAACAAGTTTAAACAGGTGCCATTACTACAGGTAATGAGTGGAGGAAAGAGGAGACTCTTAAAGAAGAAGTTACAGTTCTGTGAGAGCCAGAAATCTTGATTGTTTGTTTCTGACCAAATACTTATTTTCCACCATAATATGCAAAAAAAATGATAAAAAAACAGACAATGTGATTTTCTGGATTTTTTTTTTCAGTTTGTCTCCCATAGTTGAGGTCTACCTATGATGTAAATTACAGACGCCTCTCATCTTTTTAAGTGGTGGAACTTGCACTATTGCTGACTGACTAAATACTTTTTTGCCCCACTGTATACCACCAAAAAGTCAAAAAAGTCACAGAAAGCACTTATTACGCTATGGATGTCTGATTGAATCCAGAAATATTTTTCAGCACTTTTTTGTAGTTCTACATACCACCATAATGTAACAATGCAATATGTATTGTAAGGATAACTATTTGAATACACAAAAACATTTTTGACAGTAATTATTTTGAAAATTTAGTTGTGGTACTTCTACGCTCATAAAGGCTTTGCAGAAAGTACAAAGTCCGGAAAAAATTATAAGGAGGGTTGTCCAGTCATCCATAGACCTCTAAAAGACATCAACTGGCGGGCCGCATTCAAATATTTTTTAAGTGTATTTGCTGTACTCCTATACTCATAAATGCTTTGCACAAAGTACAAAGCCAGGAAAAATTATAAAGCGGGTAGTACAGTAAACCTCTTCAGGTGTCAGCTTCTTCTTCTCCTTCCTCAGGAGCTGGGGGTTACTGCCTCCACCTGCTTCCTGAAGCCCAATTCCCAGGTGCCTGAGCTGTAAGTGACTCGGCTTCGAATAGTATCGGAGTCTTGACATATACAAATGGGCAACAGCCCCTGTGTCCCCTGCACCATCACCTGCTTCCGCTTCCTGGTTTTCATGGGCCCTGGGTGAAAGAGTCTCAATGGGCCCCTTTAACACATGCCACGATTCATGATGTACAGATACGGCAGAGAAATATAGGTATAGTACAATGCCAAAGCTTTCACTTACTTCTTACATTACAAGAGTGATGTCAATTGTAAATTTCTTTTGTACTTTTTTAACCTACTTACATTTAGTATTCTCTGAGGCCTGCAGAAATCTCAAAGCATAAAAATGCACATTCAATTTACAGAAAATTAATTTGACCAGCAGACCTTCCAATCGGAGGGCTTGTTCACATGACCATATGTTTGTTCTGAGTGCCACAGGCAGCATGGACATCATCTGAATCAATGTTATTGGCTGGAGCAGTGCAAATAAGCGATATTTTTCCCTGCGTGTGAAAAAAAAAGCAGCATGCACACTAGTTTCTTTCATGTATTGGATGAAACTTGCCCATTCAAGTCCTTAGGTGCGCCCAAACAAATATCAAATGCCACACAGAGCCACAATACAGCATCCATTTTCTAAAGATGCATTGGAATTCAGTAACACTAAACAGTCCTATAAATGATTAATTGCTGCTACTATAAAAAAAAAATTGTATATGGATGACACATTGACAAGGTATGGATGGCAAGTGAGAAAATAAAATATTTGACTTTTCTAGACTAAATTTTGAGTTCCTGTGAACTTAGCCTTACGAATATTGACAGTGGATCAGTTTCATTGTGGTCCAACAATAAAATGAGAAGAACAAGCGTTCTGTGCGACAAAATTTAAAACTACCATACTTGTTGGGTATTCTATTGCAACATTGTCAAGAGCATGCCGATAATAGAATTATCATTGGACTGTAACACAGAGTTAGAAACCACAACTATTTTATTCCCCCAATATATTTCCATAAAAAAGGAACCAAAACAAAAGTGTTTTGAAAAATCTAAACTACATACTGTACATCTGTTCGCCCCCTCTTTTGACATCATTATGCACCCCCTGGATCATACAATCGGATCCTAGTATTGCTCTTTATGGTTTTAACTTTTATTTTTTCACTATTTCTTTAGTTTTTATGAATTTATGCATGGATCGACATATCCCAGATACTTCCTCACGTACCTCCACTCGGACCCTAAAGTCTCCAATGCATGCGCCTGATACAAAAGCATCTCTACTTCCATTAAAGGGACACTGTCACCTGAATTTGGAGGGAACAATCTTCAGCCATGGAGGCGGAGTTTTGGGGTTTTTGATTCACCCTTTCCTTACCCGCTGGCTGCATGCTGGCTGCAATATTGGATTCAAGTTCATTCTCTGTCCTCCATAGCACACGTCTGCACAAGGCAAGATTGCACTGTGTAGGCATGTACTACGGAGGACAGAGAATGAACTTCAATCCAATATTGCAGCCAGCATGCAGCCAGCGGGTAAGGAAAGGGTGAATCAAAAACCCCAAAACCCCACCTCCATGGCTGAAGATTGTTCCCTCCAAATTCAGGTGACAGTGTCCCTTTAAGATGCACACAACATCTGATGAACAGAGGATCTTCCCTTGACCGCAAACAGAATAAGAACGATGGACTTTTTTTTTTTTATGCGTTTATGTGCACATACTCTGTATCTGCGGTTACATGCTGTGGAGAGCTGTATGGGTTAATCTTACCCAGCCATGCGCATGCGCGCTGTTGATGCGGCGGCTCCTTCCCCTGCCTCGGCGTCTTTAGGCTTTCTGCAGCTGCGCAGTGAATTACTATTCCTGTGCGTGCGCAGTTACGCCTGACGCCGACGGCCGGTGCAGGACCTGCGGCTCACAGTGCGCAGGCGCCGCCTACTCTGGAGTGATTGGCCGGTTCACAACATGTGACCGGCCCCACAATCACCACCAATGGGATATAATAGGTCCTTGCAGGGACATAGAGCTATCCCCTTGATAAAGCTGACATACTAAAAAGCGAAACGTACGTTGGGGCGCTCTTGGATGCGATCTAGTGCCACTTCCCCCATCTATCCTTTGGTGAGTGTTGTTCCTGCTGCATATTTGCACATTTTTGACCACTTGGTCAGAACATAGATATTTTTTTTTTTTTTGGAACATACTTTCCCCTTTACCTCTCACTATGTATTATGTACTATTGGGGCATAGGTGGCACCATTGATCTGGCACATCATCTGGTTTTAGTATCACTTTTTGGAATATATTTATATGACTTGATATGTTTTTATAATAAAGCTTACTATTTCTTAACCCTAAATACTCCTGTTTCCTCCGATCTTCTATGTTTATATGGAGTGGGGTAACTTTGTTCCCTATGGCGTAACTGTACGCAATATCTAAAGTATTATGTGCATGTCTGGTACCCTGTTTATACATTTTCGTAGGTGTTAATTGAATCTAGATTTCCACCGAGAGAATAATTCCAGCCACACTCACACATTACACAGCTCTTCCATTCGTAAGGAAATGCCTATTTTTAGGAACAGAAATGACATTACAGAAAATCATTACTATTGTGCATAAAAAGGAAATAGTTACGAAACAAACTACCACAGCATGGAAAACAAGCGCACTAGAAGCTGGCTGCAATAGAACAGATGGAATATTACTGAGATATTAAGGTGTTACTATTCACTATGGCTGACGACTAATATGTCGTACATCAAATAATCAGTTTCTAGGCATGTGACCAGTTGTAATTACAACCGTATTCTGACCATAAAATGTGCAAAGACAAAAAAATAGTAAATATCTATTTTTATTGGGCAATCTCTCTTTTATTTGTGAGCCATTGTAATGATATTTGCCCAGTGAAAAATTGTAAAATGTTATTATGCATTCATAAAAAAAAATATTCTCAGACAGTGCAAGATATAATGTGGTCTGTTCTCTGAGTCAAGAGTAATTGTTATGCACATGTTCCAGGAATCATGGGCTCCGCTTCTTTCCCTTTGGTCTGCTGCTCTCTGTGCTCCACGCTTCACTTATTTAAGGCTCACAAAGACATACACCTGTGTTTTAGGATTAAGACTATTTATTCGATCTGTTAGATGTGCTCCAACTTCATCTTCATCTTCTATAGCCTTCACATTGCTATACCTTTGTGACCCTTCATCGTCTCTATCTTGTTGGTCAATCCTGTGCCATTCATCTCCCGAATTTGCCCCTCATTTGCAGTGAGCTAGTGTGCTGTTGTTGGACTTTGTTCATATTGAACCTTTATTCCTTCATGTCTGTCATTCCTTTGCCTTTCTTGATTTCTCTTTCAGACTTACTTGCGTCCTTTCTGTACCTGTCCTCCTCTTGTTTCTAGTGTGCCAACTCCTTGCTCCACAAACACCTTCCTGTCTGCCGCACAAACGTCTGCGCCCATGTGCCCAACCTGGAACTGGGGTTTAGTGAATCAACCTCACTGTGTGAGTCTCACAGTAGTATGACAGAAAGTACAGTATTAACTCATATAAAGTCACATTTTGGTATCTGAATGTCTGACAGTTAATGAGATTCATGCTTCAAAAAAGGTCAATTACTGCGTAAATTAGTAGAAAAATGTATCAAGATATCTCTAAAATGTAAAGTACTGAGCAGCTTTATGTGGATGGGACTGCATGGAATGCAGATTGATTGACAGCTCTTCTTACAGGTTCAGCTATGCCACATTTCTGTATTGGAATATCCTTACATAAAGCCATTAGCACTATGCACACAGATTGAAGCAGTATTTTTGAGCACTGTATGGTATTAATTATGCATTCAAGGGGGCTTCCAGTGCTTTTTTTCTATTAATAATATATCTTCAACGTGTGTCATCATTATATGGTCAGGTACGGTCTAACAGTCAGAATTTCAACACAGCAGATCTGCCAGTTGACCTGCAGTACCAGGCGGGAGCCACCGAAAAATGTAAGGAGCTGTGTTGGTCCATTTCCTACACTGCTTACATCCGGCCCCCCCTCAGAAGATGCTAAGGCTAGGTTCACATTGCGCTAGGGCAGTCCATTTAGCGCATAGCACTACGGACTGCACTAACGCAATGTCCCAAAAGGGATCGCGTTTGCCGATCCCGCTAGCGCAGATGACCGATCTGCGCTAGCGAGGAACGGTCCATCACTCAAATGACAGCAAATCACTAGCGCATGCCCAATGTGGGCTTGCGCTAGCGATGCATTCACCATTACAAGCAATGGTGGCATTAACAGACTACGTTACACCACGTTATGCCACAGTGTAACGTAGTCCGTTAAACGTACCGACATAACGCTATGTGCACCTAGCCTAATAGCTTATAACAAATGGTATCAACAATCTTATATGAATGACCTATTATAAAGATAGGTGAGCAATATAAAAGTATGGGGAAAAACCTCTATGTATACAGTGCCTTGAAAAAGTATTCATACCCTGTGAACTTTTTCACACGTTTTCACGCGAAACCGACAAATTCAATTGTATATTATTGGGATTTTATGTGATATACTAACACAAAGTAGCAAGTGTTTGTGAAGAGTAAAGGAAATGATACAGGGTTTTTTAATTATTTTAAAAATTTAAGTCTGAAAATTGTGACTTGCTATTGTATTCATCCTACTTTAGTTGGATACCACAAAATAAAATCCAGAAGTCAAATTATGAGTAAATTCAGTCCACCTGTGTGCACTTTAACCTCAGTATACAGCCTGCACTATAAATAAATTAAAAAAAAAACGAGTGGGTTTCCCTCTCATGGCAAAACTGACTGCTGCGAGCTGCAACCCTCAGCTGTCAGCTTTATCATGGCTGGTTATCAAGAATTGAGGGGTTTCCATGCCGTTTTTTTTTTAAATTATTTAAATAAAAAATTTAAAAAAAAATCACGTGGAGTCAAGGGAAACATCTGATGTTTGGGGTGCCGAACCCGAACAGTAACACAGACTTCCTGGAGAAGTAGTGATGTTGAAGCCATAGCATAGCATTGGGGGGTTCACAAGGGAGGCTACCCTAGGCGCCAAATTTTATTAGGAAGCAAAATTCTGAAACCATCTCAGTCCCTGTGGCAAATTACCTCTGAGGCAGATGAGTTGCGTCAGCAAGTGCTGCTTTTTCTTGGAGTTGCGCACTGTGACAGTCAATGCTTTTCTGGTGCCTGGCCAACTGGATGAATAACAAAGTCATCAGCTGCTTTATCATGTTGGTCTCTGCCTTCAGTTCTATTGCACAGCGCAGCAGTCAATACAAGTCTTTTATCGGCGGCAGTCAACACACAGAGACCAAGAAGACAGAGGCTGAGCAGCTAATGAAACATGTGGACAATAATGGGCTTTCCAGCAGTTTTCTGCCTCTTCCTTCACTTGTTATTTTGTGAAAAGAGAAACAGAGACCTGCTGGGAGAGCTGTCCTAAATTTAAGAAAAAGCATCCCCTGTAGAAATAATAATAGAATAGTTATTAACATTATAATAAATGTTATGTTTTTACAAAAGTTGTCTATCCCTTATTAACCCCTTTCTGACCTCGGACGGGATAGTACGTCCAAGGTCAGATCCTCTGCTTTGATGCGGGCTCTGGCGGTGAGCCCGCATCAAAGCCGGGACATGTCAGCTGTTTTGAACAGCTGACATGTGCCCGTAATAGGCGCGGGCAGAATCGCGATCTGCCCGCACCTATTAACTAGTTAAGTGCCGCTGTGAAACGCAGACAGCGGCATTTAACTACCGCTTCCGGCCGGAAATGACGGCATCGCCGACCCCGTCACATGATCGGAGGTCAGCGATGCTTGTACCTTGTAACCATAGAGGTCCTTGAGACCTCTATGGTTACTATGGTTACTGATCGCCGGTAGCTGTGAGCGCCCCCCTGTGGTCGGCGCCCACAGCACACTTGATTTTCTGCTACATAGCAGCGAACAGCAGATCGCTGCTATGTAGCAGAGGCGATCGTGCTGTGCCTGCTTCTAGCCTCCCATAGACGCTATTGGAGCATGGCAAAAGTGAAAAAAAAAAGTGAAAAAAAATCTGAAAAAAATAAAAAAAAATATGAAAGTTTAAATCACCCCCCCTTCGACCCAATCAAAATAAATCAATAAAAAAAAAATCAAATCTACACATATTTGGTATCGCCGCGTTCAGAATCGCCAGATCTATCAATTAAAAAAAAAGCATTAACCTGATCGCTAAACGGTGTAGAGAGAAAAAAATTCAAAACGCCAGAATTACGTTTTTTTGGTCACCGCGACATTGAATTAAAATGCAATAACAGGCAATCAAAAGAACGTATTTGCACCAAAATGCTATCATTAAAAATGACATCTCGGCACGCAAAAAATAAGCCCTCAACCGACCGAAAAACGAACACGGAAAAACGAAAAATCCCAAGGTCATGAAGGGGTTAAGAATGGGCTTGGGCCACAGTTAGGGCTAGGGCTTGAATTTGGTCTAGGGTAAGGGCTAGATTATAAAATAGTTAAAAAAAAAACAGAAAAAAGTATAAAAAAGTAATAACAGTAACAATATACAATTTTAAATATAAAAAGGGCAATTATGAAAACAACAGTGTGAATCACACCGTGCTCTCCTGCAGTTTTTTTGTGAAACTTTGCGAAAGGAGAGAGAGAGACCTGCTAGGAGAGCTGTTATAGATGTCAGAAAAAGTTTCCCCTCTGAAAATAAAAAATGCTAACCTTATGTTATGCTTTTACAAACATTTTCTACCCCTTATCAAGGTTGAGTTTGCATTAGGGCTAGTGATGAGTGAGTGGGCACGTTACTTGAGTTTTCCGTGCATGCTCGAGTCTCAACCAAGCGTTGCCGATGCTCGGATGTGATGGTCAGATCCATGCCCTGCATGTTGCGTGGCTTAAAGAAAGATGAAGGGATTGCCTGCCATACACGGTTAAACTGTAGCCATGTTTATTGGCTGTATTACAGCCACAAAATATGTGGGGCAGGGCTCAGAGCACCGCATACGAGCATCGGCACTACTCAGTTGAGACTTGAGCAAGCTCGGACAACTCGAGTAACTAGCACACTCGCTAATCACTAGTTAGGGCTCATTCAGACATCCAATATTTTTCACGTACCAGAAAATCGGACCATTTATTTTGATCATGATCGGAGTGTGATCCGAATCTCATCCAATTTTCTTGTACGTGGAGAAATTAAAAAGAAAAAAATTCTTCACCTTCTCCTTTCAGTCTGTGTCCGGTTTATTTTTCACAGGCCCATTGACTTTCATTGCTGATCTTGATCTAACCCATGGATCGAAATGGGACATGTTTCTGATATTTTTGATATGGCCTGAGGAAAAAGTCAGATTTGTGAATGACCCCGTAGACTATTACAGGTAAGAGTGCTATCCTTGAAAAACACAGCACTCGTAAGCAAAAATCGGACATTAGAATGAGCCCTTAGGGATAGGGTTAGGGCAAGGTTACAAAACGTAGAGCCCACAGAAAATCTATAATAAAGTACAGAAAACAACAAGACATAACCACTTTTTTAAAAAATTTGAGCAGAGAAATTAGAAAGAAAATAGTGTTTTCTTAAAATGCAATTTAGGTGTCTGGGGGATAAGAAGTGCTAGTGGTCCATGGGTTTTGGGGGAGCAAAATATTGCCATGCCTAGGATGCTGGTGACCGATGCTATGCCACTGGGCTGGACTGGGGATTCAACAAGTAAATCAGGATTATTTGTTTATTTTATAACATAGTAGGCCACAGTTATTATTACATAACTGTATGGCGGTATTATGGGGCACAGTATGATGGTATTAGGTAAACGCTGCATGGCTATGAGGTCTTTGTACGGCAGTGATCTGCCATCGTGCGGCTTTTTTATGAGCACTACGTTTTTTTGCTGGATGGAGTTTTCTGTATTGGGTTTCAGTTTTTGGGACACTGGCCATTACATCTATTGATGCTAGGGTCAATACTAAAGTAAACAGAAAAATTATTGAAACATAGAAATCTATCGTACCACGCAGAGGAATAACTGTAAGTGGAAAATCCATGGCGACATATTGTCACGTATTTTATGTTGCATCAGTTTGTACGTGATGCTAGTTCTTAATTCTTTCCGACAAGTTGAGGTCGACAAAAAAGAGAAAAGCACAAGGCACCGATGGATAGAGCTAACATTTTAAATACCTGAATATATTGTACATCATTAATCACATAAAAGAAAATCTAATACCATAATGATCGTACTGCAAGAGTAAATTGATACATAAACTAAACCAAAGGAATTTAACACAAACATGCCGAGCATAGCTCTTCTTAAATACTTCCAGAGTCTGCTGCTGGTTTATTTTATTCTCTTACAAAGTAAAATGCAAGGAAAATAGTTTTTATGCATTTCAAGATGGCCCATCATCTTCTATATATGACATTTCTATGTTTGGCCTCATTCAAGAGTAAGTTTTTGTCACGTACGAGCAGGGGCTGACTGGCAAATTTTGGCCTGGAGGGCAAGCACACAGCAGTGGCCCATGAGCAGCGACTCATCCTTAAAGGGGTTGTCGGATCTTATGCTACATGTCTACAGTCACTATGTGTGAATCCATCATATCGTGCGCACTGTGCGCTGTGAAGATTCTCTGGTGCCGGCAACAGGTGGTCTTGTGACCACAATCATACAATATATATATATTCCCAGCCACATTTCGACTTGACTGTTTTGGGCCTTGTTCAATACAGTTGCATGCGCCATGCAAGTCTAGTCGGCATGTGACCGCATGTATGCAAATCACAAACTTGCAGCCAGACACCCGCCAAATAACCACAGCTCTGCGAGCAAAGTGAGATGCACAAGTCTGCAGTCACATAGAATGACACAGAGTGAATGCACCAATGACACATACACAGCCCCACTGTATAATGACACACACACACGCACAACCCCACTGTATAATGACATACACGCACGCAGCTCACACACAGGCATGCAGCTCACACACACGCACACAGCTCACACACACAGCCATCACACAAACGCAGCCATCACAAACACAAGCAGCCATCACACACACACAAGCAGCCATCACACACACACACAGCCATCAGACACACATGAAGCCATCACTCACACACGCAGCCATCACACAAACACGCAGCCATCACACACACGCAGCCATCACACACACACGCAGCCATCACACACGCAGCCATCACACATACGCAGCCATCACATACACACCAGATACCTCATACACATATGACACACATGCAGCATCACACACACGCACACACACACATCACACAATCTCCTCTGTGGTGCAGGGGCGGCTTATGTCCATGTGCAGCTCTTCAGTTTCTCCTGCTCACAGCTCTGCACTGTCCCAGCACCTCGCCCGTCTCTCCTTCTCTGCCGGGATACCAGATAAAAGCAGAAGAAGCTGGAGGTCCATGCACACATAGGAGGTATGCTGAGTCGCTGACCTTTCATCTTGATTGCTGATGGCTCTCTCACTCAGAGTGGCAGCGCCTGTTGTGAATTCTGCTCTTGGGTTCCCTCCAGTGGTTTAGGTGGGAATGCAGTTGTCTCTGAGTCGCAGTCCTGGCCAGGTGTATCGGATGATTACAATTCTGACGGGGATATTTAGGTGTGCAGGATCCTTTAGCCCTTGCCAGTTGCCAATGTTCCTTGTGAAGTGTTGGATCACTTTCTGGCTTCTCCTGCTTGCTGCCAAATTCAGCAAAGATAAGTGTTTGGTTTTTGTATCTGTGGCACACTGCTGTGTGCTTGTTTCAGTTTTATTCCTGCTCTGATTGTAGGATTCACTGGAGTTGCAGATTTACGCTCCTACATCTTTTAGTTAGATGTAGGAAGTTTTTGTATATTCTGCTGTGGATGTTTTTGAAGAGTTTTAATACTGACCGCACAGAACTCTGTCCTATCCTGTCCTATCTAGCTAGAGTGGCCTCCTGGGCTAAATCCTGTTTTTCTGCCTGTGTATGTTTTTTCCTCTCCGACTCACCGCCAATATTTGTGGGGGGCTGTCTATCCTTTGGGGATTTTCTCTGAGGCAAGATAGTATTCCAATTTCCATCTTTAGGGATATTTAGTCCTCCGTCTGTGACGAGGTGTCTAGGTGTGTTAGGTACACTCCACGGCTACTTCTAGTTGCGGTGTTAAGTTCAGGATTGCAGTCAGTATAGTGGCCACCTTCTCTAGTGAAAGTTCTCATGCAGCTCCAAGGTCACC
This sequence comes from Ranitomeya imitator, assembly GCF_032444005.1. Taxonomy (NCBI): domain Eukaryota; kingdom Metazoa; phylum Chordata; class Amphibia; order Anura; family Dendrobatidae; genus Ranitomeya; species Ranitomeya imitator. The sequence continues at coordinate 619,538,870 of NC_091286.1, read as the reverse complement.
GGATCATAACAGTACAACTGGCCAACAATGAGTTAAATGCATCTCAGAAGAAGGGAAGGAAGCTATTGAGCCATTTTTTTTTCTCCAGTCTGTTTTGTGTTCTCTTCCCTCTTAATATCTGGGTGGCTGAGGAGCCTGGTGCAAGCATGAATGTTCAGGAATTAGCTTCTCGTGTAGACCAGCTTGCTGCTAGGGTGCAAGGTATTTCTGATTATATTGTTCAGACTCCTGCTTTAGAACCGAAGATTACTACTCCTGATTTGTTTTCTGGTGACAGGTCTAAATTTTTGAGTTTTAAAAACAACTGTAAACTGTTTTTTGACCTGAGACCTCGATCCTCTGGTGATTCCATTCAGCAGGTAAAAATCGTAATCTCCCTGCTGCATGGCGACCCGCAGGATTGGGCGTTTTCCCTGGAATCTGGGAATCCGGCTTTGCTTGATATTGACTCCTTTTTTCAGGCTTTAGGACTATTATATGATGAACCTAATTCTGTGGATCAAGCTGAGAAGACCTTGTTGGCCCTGTCTCAGGGTCAAGAAGCGGCAGAATTGTATTGTCAGAAATTCAGAAAATGGTCTGTGTTGACTAAATGGAATAATGATGCTTTAGCGGCAATTTTCAGAAGGGGGCTTTCTGAATCCGTTAAAGATGTTATGGTGGGGTTTCCCACGCCTTCCGGTCTGAGTGATTCTATGTCTCTGGCCATTCAGATTGACCGACGCCTGCAGGAGCGCAGAACTGTGCGCGCTGTGGCGATATCCTCAGAACAAATTTCTGAGCCTATGCAATGTGATTGAATTCTGTCTAGAACGGAATGACAAGGTTTCAGACGTCAAAATAGGTTGTGTTATTATTGTGGCGATGCTTCTCATGTCATTTCTGTCTGCCCTAAGCAGACAAAGAGGATCGCCAGTTCAATTACCATCAGTACTGTACTGTTAAGGACCGGCAGAACACACCAAGTATAGATAATAAGAAACTAGGTGCGTTCGCAGTCCGAGGTACACCGTGCAGGTAAAAGACCCTGCTGCTAGTAAGACGGACTATATGGCGGTACTAAGTATACACACATGGGTTAACTTCACCCTGCGTGAAGGAAGCGATCCTGTTGCATCACAGGACCGCAGTACCGCACATAAAGCGCGAGCAAGAAGTCAGCGGACTCAACCCCTACACACACAGGATTGAAGTCCGATTAGACACTTGCTGGCACAACACCGCAACTGGGTGTGTCAGAGGAACATAAATAATAATATAAAGGCACAAGTGTGCGTGCGGTGCCGCACTGACGGATGCCACTAACCACCCAGGTTTGGGTCAGGAAAGCGCAGAGCAAGCGCACGGCGCCGTACTGGCGGACACAGCAACTGGTAGCTGTAATGTGTGTTTCGTGCTGTTGGATAAGTCGGGCGCTAGATAGCAAACATACACCTTTTGCGAACAGACATACAATAGGGAGGGTTATTTAAAGAGCGACTTTCACTCACAACACACACACATATTTACAAGACAATACTAGCGCATGGCCGTGCGGTCATGCGCAGTTTATATAGTAGCAGCACAGGAAGCAGCTCCAGAAGTTTTGCCCTTCCAGGACCTGCCAAGAGGACCAATGGGATGTGCTGCAATACCTGAGCATGTGACCCTCGATCTCCAACGGGAGATCCTGCCCTGGGCATGCTCAGACAGAGAAAAGCAGGACTTAGATCCAGAAACGTCCACTCGCCGCTGCCCAGCACTGGCTTAAATAGCAGAAGCAGGAAAAGCAGCAGTAACTCTTCGCACAGAGTCAGACTGAGCGAGACGCTGGGATCGACGTCCCTGCTGAGCAGACTCCACCGCGGCTGGAGAAGAATGGGAGACCGCAGCGGAGACGGATCGAGATTCCCCCAGTGCAGCAGAGGAAAATCGACTCCTAACATGTACAACCTAAATTTCTGTTATCTGTGTCTTTGATCTGTTCATTGTCATCATTTTCTGTCATGGCGTTTGTGGATTCAGGCGCCGCCTTGAATTTAATGGATTTTGAGTTTGCCAAGCGTTGTGGTTTTCCCTTGCAGTCTTTGCAGAACCCTATTCCTTTAATGGGCATTGATGCTACACCCTTGGCTAAAAATAAGCCCCAGTTTTGGATACAGGTGACCATGCGCATGGCGCCAGCCCATCAGGAAGATTGTCGATTTCTGGTGTTGCATAACTTGCATGATGTTATCGTGCTGGGTTTTCCATGGTTGCAGGTACATAATCCTGTGTTGAAATGGAAGTCCATGTTTGTGACTAGTTGGGGTTGTCAGGGGGTTCATAATGATGTTCCTTTCATGTCAATCTCCTCTTCTTCACTTTCTGAAATTCCAGAGTTTTTGTCTGATTTTCAGGATGTATTCGATGAGCCCAAGTCCAGTTCCCTTCCACCGCACAGGGACTGCGATTGTGCTATTGACTTGATTCCAGGCTGTAAGTTTCCTAAGGGTCGACTTTTCAACCTGTCTGTGCCTGAACATACCGCCATGCGGAGCTATATTAAGGAGTCTTTGGAGAAAGCGCATATTCGGCCATCTTCTTCACCGTTGGAAGCAGGGTTCTTTTTTGTTGCTAAAAAAGATGGTTCCTTGAGACCCTGTATTGATTATCGCCTTTTGAATAAGATCACGGTCAAGTTTCAATACCCTTTACCTTTGCTTTCCGATTTGTTTGCTAGGATTAAGGGAGCTAGTTGGTTTACCAAGATTGGGGGCATATAATCTTGTTCGTATTAAGCAGGGTGATGAATGGAAAACTGCGTTTAACACGCCCGAAGGCCATTTTGAATACCTTGTGATGCCATTCGGCCTCTCTAATGCTCCATCTGTTTTTCAGTCCTTCATGCATGATATCTTCTGGACTTATCTTGATAAATTCTTGATTGTATATTTGGACGATATTTTGATTTTTTCCGATGATTGGGAGTCTCATGTGCAACAGGTCAGGATGGTATTTCAGATCCTTCGTGACAATGCTCTGTTTGTGAAAGGGTCTAAGTGTATCTTTGGGGTGCAGAAAGTCTCTTTTTTGGGCTTCATTTTTTCTCCTTCGTCTATAGAGATGGATCCGGTTAAGGTTCAGGCCATTCATGATTGGATTCAGCCCACATCCGTGAAGAGCCTTCAGAAATTTTTGGGTTTTGCAAATTTTTATCGCCGTTTCATTGCTAATTTTTCCAGCGTGGTTAAACCCTTGACCGATTTGACGAAGAAAGGCGCTGATGTGGCGAATTGGTCCTCTGCGGCTGTCTCTGCCTTTCAGGAGCTTAAACGTCGAGTTACTTCTGCTCCTGTGTTGCGCCAACCGGATGTTTCTCTTCCGTTTCAGGTTGAGGTTGACGCTTCTGAGATTGGGGCAGGGGCCGTTTTGTCTCAGAGGGATCCTGTTGGTTCCTTAATGAAACCGTGTGCCTTCTTTTCCCGTAAGTTTTTGCCTGCTGAACGCAATTATGATGTCAGCAATCGGGAGTTGTTGGCTATGAAGTGGGTGTTTGAGGATTGGCGACATTGGCTTGAGGGAGCTAAGCACCATATTGTGGTCTTAACCGATCAAAAGAATTTGATTTACCTCGAGTCTGCTAAACGGCTGAATCCTAGACAGGCTCGATGGTCCTTGTTTTTTTTCCCGTTTTGATTTCGTGGTCTCGTACCTTCCGGTTCTAAGAATATTAAGGCTGATGCCCTCTCTAGGAGTTTTTTGCCTGATTCTCCTGAGGTCTTAGAGCCGGTCGGTATTCTGAAAGAGGGGGTGGTCCTTGCTGCCATTTCCCCTGATTTACGATGGGTTCTTCAGGAATTTCAGGCTGACAAACCTGACTGCTGTCCTGTGGGGAAATTGTTTGTTCCTGACAGATGGACTAGTAGAGTGATTTCTGACGATCACTGTTCCGTGTTGGCCGGTCATCCTGGCATTTTTGGTACCAGAGATTTGGTTGGTAGGTCCTTTTGGTGGCCTTCATTGTCACGTGATCTGCGTTCTTTTGTGCAGTCCTGTGGGACTTGTGCGCGGGCCAAGCCTTGTTGTTCCCGTGCTATTGGGTTGATTTTGCCATTGCCAGTCCCTGAGAGGCCCTGGACGCATATTTAGATGGATTTTATTTCTGATCTTCCGGTCTCCCAGAACATGTCTGTTATCTGGGTTGTTTGTGACCGGTTCTCTAAGATGGTTCATTTGGTGCCCTTACCTAAATTGCCTTCCTCTTCAGATTTGGTTCCATTGTTCTTTCAGCATGTGGTTCGTTTGCATGGTATTCCGGAGAATATTGTGTCCGACAGAGGTTCCCAGTTTGTTTCTAGGTTTTGGCGGGCCTTTTGTGCTAGGTTGGGCATTGATTTGACTTTTTCTTCTGCATTTCATCCTCAGACAAATGGCCAGACCGAGCGAACTAATCAGACCTTGGAGACTTATTTGAGATGCTTTGTGTCTGCTGATCAGGATGATTGGGTGGCCTTCTTTCCATTGGCCGAGTTTGCCATTAATAATCGGGCTAGTTCTGCTACCTTGGTTTCACCTTTCTTTTGTAATTTTGGTTTTCATCCTCGTTTTTCTTCTGGGCAGGTTGAGCCTTCTGACTATCCTGGTGTGGATTCTGTGGTGGACAGGTTGCAGCAGATTTGGGCTCATGTGGTGGACAAGTTGGTGTTTTCTCAAGAGGAGGCTTAACGTTTTGCTAATCATCGTTGGTGTGTTGGTTCCCGGCTTCGGGTTGGGGATCTGGTCTGGTTGTCTTCCCGTCATGTTCCTATGAAGGTTTCTTCTCCTAAGTTTAAGCCTCGGTTTATTGGTCCTTATAGGATTTCTGAGATTATTAATCCGGTGTCTTTTCGACTGGCGCTTCCGGCCTCTTTTGCTATCCATAATGTCTTCCATAGATCTTTGTTGCGGAAATTGTTGTGAATTCTGTTGTCAAGCTCCCTCATGTGGTCATGAATGGTACTTCGGCCGGTTCTGTCCATGGGCTTCCTCTGGTGGTTGTGAGTGGAGCTGCGGCTTCTGAGTTTCCTTCCACAGGTGACGAGGTGAATTCTTTAGCTGGCTGCTCTATTTAACTCCACTTAGATCATTGCTCCATGCCACCTGTCAATGTTCCAGTATTGGTCTAGTTTTCTCCTGGATCGTTCTTGTGACCTGTCTTCCCAGCAGAAGCTAAGTTCCTGCTTGTTTTTCTCTGGTTTGCTATTTTTCTGTCCAGCTTGCTATTTTGATTTTTGTCTTGCTTGCTGGAAGCTCTGGGACGCAGAGGGAGCGCCTCCGCACCGTGAGTCGGTGCGGAGGGTCTTTTTGCACCCTCTGCGTGGTCTTTTTGTAGTTTTTTGTGCTGACCGCAAAGTTACCTTTCCTATCCTCAGTCTGTTCAGTAAGTCGGGCCTCACTTTGCTAAATCTATTTCATCTCTGTGTTTGTAATTTTCATCTTTACTCACAGTCATTATATGTGGGGGGCTGCCTTTTCCTTTGGGGAATTTCTCTGAGGCAAGGTAGGCTTTATTTTTCTATCTTCAGGGCTAGCTAGTTTCTTAGGCTGTGTCGAGTTGCATAGGGAGCGTTAGGAGCAATCCACGGCTATTTCTAGTGTGTGTGATAGGATTAGGGATTGCGGTCAGCAGAGTTGCCACGTCTCAGAGCTAGTCCTATGTTATTAGTAACTATCAGGTCATTCCGTGTGCTCTTAACCACCAGGTCCATTATTGTCCTTACCACCAGGTCATAACAGGAAATATGTGGAGCCCGTTGTTCCCTCTGTTGATCCTCCGGCCCCTGTGTTGGTTGATGGGGAGTTGGAATATGTTGTTGAGAAGATTTTAGATTCCCGTTTTTCGAGGCGGAAGCTTCAGTACCTGGTCAAATGGAAGGGTTATTGCCAGGAGGATAATTCTTGGGTTTTTGCCTCTGATGTCCATGCTGCTGATTTGGTCCGTGGCTTTCATCTGGCTCGTCCTGATCGTCCTGGGGGCCCTGGTGAGGGTTCGGTGACCCCTCCTGAAGGGGGGGTACTGTTGTGAATTCTGCTCTTGGGTTCTCTCCAGTGGTTGTAGGTGGGAATGCAGTTGTCTCTGAGTCGCAGTCCTGGCCAGGTGTATCGGATGATTACAATTCTGACTGGGATATTTAGGTGTGCAGGATCCTTTAGCCCTTGCCAGTTGCCAATGTTCCTTGTGAAGTGCTGGATCACTTTCTGGCTTCTCCTGCTTGCTGCCAAATTCAGCAAAGATAAGTGTTTGGTTTTTGTATCTGTGGCACACTGCTGTGTGCTTGTTTTAGTTTTATTCCTGCTCTGATTGAAGGATTCACTGGAGTTGCAGATTTACGCTCCTACATCTTTTAGTTAGATGTAGGAAGTTTTTGTATATTCTGCTGTGGATGTTTTTGAAGGGTTTTAATACTGACCGCACAGAACTCTGTCCTATCCTGTCCTATCTAGCTAGAGTGGCCTCCTGTGCTAAATCCTGTTTTTCTGCCTGTGTATGTTTTTTCCTCTCCTACTCACCGCCAATATTTGTGGGGGGCTGTCTATCCTTTGGGGATTTTCTCTGAGGCAAGATAGTATTCCAATTTCCATTTTTAGGGGTATTTAGTCCTCCGTCTGTGACGAGGTGTCTAGGTGTGTTAGGTACACTCCACGGCTACTTCTAGTTGCGGTGTTAAGTTCAGGATTGCAGTCAGTATAGTGGCCACCTTCTCTAGTGAAAGTTCTCATGCAGCTCCAAGGTCACCGGATCATAACAGCACCGCACAGGAGCCTGCTCATCACATACCCCTGCAGCCTACATGTCGAGGCTGCTGGCGGGATGCCACCACGCACTACAGGTGGAGCTATGTATTACAATCAGTGCTAGTCCTCCAGCGGCCCTGTGCAGCTGCTTAGGCACCGGCCCGGGGGGCATATGCATTCCTGCCACCTGGCCCAGTCCGCCCCTGCGTACGAGAAAAACAGACCAATCAGAGTTTGGGCTGAGTGTCATCAGTTCTTGTTGTACCGTTGAATTAACATCAGCTCAAACACTCTATGCCTCCACCTGGAGCTTTATGGCTGAGCAGCTGCATGTAGCCTTACATCACCAAGCACAATGCTGACTGTCAGAAGGAGTGATGTAAAGCTGCCACCACTGAAATCTTTAGCAATGGAAACATGTTCTGTGCAGTGACGGATCACACTTCCCTATCTGGTGTCAGATGGATGAGTTCCAGTATGTCTGAGCATTTTGCCATCTTTACAGTTTGGTGGAGGAGCGATAATGCTGTGGGCTTGTTTTTCTGTGGGTCACCTGGGCTTCTTAGTTCTAGCGAATGGAAATCATAACACACACAGTACATGCTATTGATTCAGAAGAGGAACAAATGGTCATGGTCATTCAAATTTAGTGATCAAGTAGTGGGTATATGTATTTGGTGCTTAGAGGGGTTTGAGATAAATATTTCAAATAAATCTTACTTTTACATCTTACATTTTGGTAGTCATGGTAATATCATCCAGAATTTTTTGTACAGAAGTGCAGTTTGCATTTCACATGACACTCACTTGTTGGTCCCCTAATAATACTGGGGCCACAATTCATAATTTGAGGTTTTCTTTAACCCCTTTCTGCCATTGGACGTAATATTCCGTCCATGTGGGGTGGGCCTTAATTCCCAAGGACGGAATATTACGTCTAGCGCGATCGGCCGCGCTCACGGGGGGAGCGCCGCCGATCGCGGCTTGGTGTCAGCTGCTTATCGCAGCTGACATCCGGCACTATGTGCCAGGAGCGGTCACGGACCGCGCCCGGCACATTAACCCCCGGCACACCGCGATCAAAGATGATCGCGATGTGCCGGCGGGGCAGGGAAGCATCGCGCAGGGAGGGGGCTCCCTGCGTGCTTCCCTGAGATCCCCGCAGCAACGCGATGTGATCGCGTTGCTCCTGGGGTCTCCTACCTCCCTCCCTGCAGTAAGTCCCGGATCCAAGATGGCCGCAGATCGGGGTCCTGCAGGGAGGGAGGTGGCTTACCAAGTGCCTGCTCAGAGCAGGCACTTGGTAACGCTGCACTGCTCTCAGACAGATCGGTGATCTGTCAGAGTGCTGTGCAAACTGGCAGATCACCGATCTGTATTGTCCCCCCCTGGGACAAAGTAAAAAAGTTAAAAAAAAATTTCCAAGTGTGTAAAAAAAAAAAAAAAATCCTAAATAATGAAAAAAAAATATATATATTATTCCCATAAATACATTTCTTTATCTAAATAAAAAAAAAACCAATAAAAGTACACATATTTAGTATCGCCGCGTCCGTAACGACCCGACCTATAAAACTGGCCCACTAGTTAACCCCTTCAGTAAACACCGTAAGAAAAAAAAAAAAAAAACGAGGCAAAAAACAACGCTTTATAATCATACCGCCAAACAAAAAGTGGAATAACACGCGATCAAAAAGACGGATATAAATAACCATGGTACCGCTGAAAGCGTCATCTTGTCCCGCAAAAAACGAGCTGCCAGACAGCAACATCAGCAAAAAAATAAAAAAGTTATAGTCCTCAGAATAAAGCGATGCAAAAATAATTATTTTTTTCTATAAAATAGTTTTTATCGTATAAAAGCGCCAAAACATAAAAAAAATATATAAATGAGGTGTCGCTGTAATCGTACTGAGCGGAAGAATAAAACTGCTTTATCAATTTTACCAAACGCGGAACGATATAAACGCCTCCCCCAAAAGAAATTCATGAATAGCTGTTTTTTGGTAATTCTGCCTCACAAAAATCGGAATAAAAAGCGATCAAAAAATGTCACGTGCCCGAAAATGTTACCAATAAAAACGTCAACTCGTCCCACAAAAAGCAAGACCTCACATGACTCTGTGGACTCAAATATGGAAAAATTATAGCTCTCAAAATGTGGTAACACAAAAAATATTTTTTGCAATAAAAAGCGTCTTTCAGTGTGTGACGGCTCCCAATCATAAAAATCCGCTAAAAAACCCGCTATAAAAGTAAATGAAAAAAATGTATTTATTTCCATTTTCCCATTAGGGTTAGGGCTAGGGTTAGGGCTTGGGTTAGGGCTAGGGCTAGGGTTAGGGCTAGGGTTAGGGTTAGGGCTAGGGCTAGGTTTAGGGTTAGGGTTAGGGCTAGGGTTAGGGTTAGGGCTAGGGTTAGAGTTAGGGCTAGGGTTAGGGCTAGGGCTAGGGTTGGGACTAGGGTTAGGGCTAGGGCTAGGGTCAGGGCTAGGGTTAGGGTTGGGGCTAGGGTTAGGGCTAGGGTTAGGGCTAGGGTTAGGGTTAAGGCTACAGTTAGGGTTGGGGCTAAAGTTAGGGTTAGGGTTTGGATTACATTTACGGTTGGGAATAGGGTTGGGATTAGGGTTAGGGGTGTGTCTGGGTTAGAGGTGTGGTTAGGGTTACCGTTGGGATTAGGGTTAGGGGTGTGTTTGGATTAGGGTTTCAGTTATAATTGGGGGGTTTCCACTGTTTAGGCACATCAGGGGGATCTCCAAACGCGACATGGCGACTGATCTCAATTCCATCCAATTCTGCATTGAAAAAGTAAAACAGTGCTCCTTCCCTTCCGAGCTCTCCCGTGTGCCCAAACAGGAGTTTACCCCAACATATGGGGTATCAGCGTACTCAGGACAAATTGGGCAACAACTTTTGGGGTCCAATTTCTCCTGTTACCCTTGGGAAAATACAAAACTGGGGGCTAAAAAATAATTTTTGTGGGAAAAAAAGAGATTTTTTATTTTCACGGCTCTGCGTTATAAACTGTAGTGAAACACTTGGGGGCTCAAAGTTCTCACAACACATCTAGATAAGTTCGTGGGGGGTCTAGTTTCCAATATGGGGTCACTTGTGGGGGTTTCTACTGTTTAGGTATATTAGGGGCTCTGCAAACGCAATGTGACGCCTGCAGACCATTCCATCTAAGTCTGCATTCCAAATGGAGCTCCTTCCCTTCCGAGCCCTCCCATGCGCCCAAACGCTGGTTCCCCCCCACATATGGGGTGTCAACGCACTCAGGACAAATTGGACAACAACTTTTGGGGTCCAATTTCTCCTGTTATCCTCGAGAAAATACAAAACTGGGGGCTAAAAAATTATTTTTGTGGGAAAAAATTTTTGTTTTATTTTTACGGCTCTGCATTATAAACTTCTGTGAAGCTCTTATTGGGTCAAAGTGCTCACCACACATCTAGATAAGTTCCTTAGGGGGTCTACTTTTCAAAATGGTGTCACTTGTGGGGGGGTTCAATGTTTAGGCACATCAGTGGCTCTCCAAACGCAACATGGCGTCCCATCTCAATTCCTGTCAATTTTGCATTGAAAGGTCAAACGACGCTCCTTCCCTTCCGAGCTCTCCCATGCGCCCAAACAATGGTTTACCCCCACATTTTCAGGACAAATTGTGCCACAACTTTTGTGGTCCAATTTCTTCTCTTACCATTGGGAAAATAAAAAATTGGGGGCGAAAAGATAATTTTTGTGAAAAAAAAATGATTTTTTATTTTTACGGTTTTGCATTATAAACTTCTGTGAAGCACTTGGTGGGCCAAAGTGCTCACCACACCTCTAGATAAGTTCCTTAGGGGGTCTACTTTCCAAAATGGTGTCACTTGTGGGGGGTTTCAATGTTTAGGCACATCAGTGGCTCTCCAAACGCAACAGGGCGTCCCATCTCAATTCCAGTCAATTTTGCATTGAAAAGTCAAATGGCGCTCCTTCGCTTCCGAGCTCTGCCATGCGCCCAAACTGTGGTTAACCCCCACATATGGGGTATCAGCGTACTCAGGACAAATTGTACAACAAAGAGTGGGGTCCATTTTCTCCTGTAACCCTTGGTAAAATAAAACAAATTGGAGCTGAAGTAAATTTTTTGTGAAAAAAAGTTAAATGTTAATTTTTATTTAAACATTCCAAAAATTCCTGTGAAGCACCTGAAGGGTTAATAAACTTCTTGAATGTGGTTTTGAGAACCTTGAGGGGTGCAGCTTTTAGAATGGTGTCACACTTGGGTATTTTCTATCATATAGACCCCTCAAAATGACTTCAAATGAGATGTGGTCCCTAAAATAAAATGGTGTTGTAAAAATGAGAAATTGCTGGTCAACTTTTAACCCTTATAACTCCCTAACAAAAAAAAATTTTGGTTCCAAAATTGTGCTGATGTAAAGTAGACATGTGGGAAATGTTACTTATTAAGTATTTTGTGTGACATATCTCTGTGATTTAATTGCATAAAAATTCAAAGTTGGAAAATTGCGAAATTTTCAAAATTTTCACCAAATTTCCGTTTTTTTCACAAATAAACGCAGGTAATATCAAAGAAATTTTACCACTATCATGAAGTACAATATGTCACGAGAAAACAATGTCAGAATCACCGGGATCCGTTGAAGCGTTCCAGAGTTATAACCTCATAAAAGGACAGTGGTGAGAATTGTAAAAATTGGCCCGGTCCATAACGTGCAAACCACCCTTGGGGGTAAAGGGGTTAAAGTCCCTTTTCTTTTTTTTGTGTTGCGGTATTAGTTGCTGTTTTTGGCACGAAATTCCTCAAAATGGTGTGTGTGATTCATGAAAATGGCGCAAAAATGTTTTTTTCCCCTGTCTTGAACTATTTTGCAAATTTTGTGCAAAAGGTCTCAATTTGGTACTGAAAGTCACAAAAATTACACCGAATTGCTGGCGTACTCAAAAATACACCATGCGCCTGAAGTGAAATTGCACCAAATTTTGGAATCGCCTTTTTACTCAGGCGAAAATATCTTGAACTCCACCCGTAAAACAAAAATAAAAAAATAATAAAAAAAAAAAACAAGCAAGAAGATATAAAGTAGTCTTAAAAAATACAAATAGAGTAATGAACTGGGTGCAAACAAAAAAAGGCACAAAACAAGGCAAAAAAAAGATCGAAGGCAATGATGATTCAAGGCCATATAGTATAAACATCATCCAACGAAAAAGAAATGTTATAAAATATTGAAAAAAAGTTGAGATCAGAGGATAATTATGGAAAGGAAATATCTGTATTGAATGTTGAAATTTGAAGTGGTCCAATTTTTCAATTCTGTTAAGTTGTTGTTGCTTACCTGCTTCCCTGCTTAGGCCAGGTTCATATAGCGTTGGTGCAGTCTTTTCATTGCATGCGTTAAACGGACTGCACCAACGCTAATACCTTTTCCAAAGATCGCATTATGCGATTGCGATAGCGCAGATGCTCCATCTGCGCTATTGGTGACGGACCCGGAAACGCTGCAGACCACGTCGAGGGTCCGTCACAGAATGACGGCACATCGCTAACATATGCCAATTATGACATGTGCTAAGTGTTAGTGCCGCTATGTAACGGATGCCGTCAGCGCATTGCCATTGACGCAATGTGAACCCAGCCTTACTGTACAAGTCCAATAACCTTACACCAATCACTCTCTAAACAATGTCATTTTTTCCTAAACCTAAGTAAAGGTAGGTTTCAGGATAAGGTTAGGTTAGGTTTCAAATATAATAGCTATTTGCCCTAATAGCTGACCTTTGTCAGTTTTTACAAAGGCAGCTGTAATTTGACTCCTAGGTGAGCAGTTTTTTCATTGATAAAAATAAACTATTAACATTTCTATTTTTGAAAGCATTCTTACTATTCAGAGTTTTTTCCACATCTGCTTAAAACTTTATAGAGGTTGTTTGAGCTTAGACTATAAGTCTGTGGTCACTATGTGACTGCAGACTTGTGAATCCTCACATCATGTGCACTGCACATTGTGAGCATTCTTAAGTGCCAAGAGTGGGTGGGTGCGTGTCCACAAGTATGTGATTTGTATACATGTGGTCACATGCCGACTAGATGGGCACGGCCTCTCTGAATGCCAGTGTATTAAGTGAAGCTGCACAAGTCTAGCCGGAATGTGGCCAGAAGTATACGAATCGCATACATGCGGTCACGCACCCGCCGTATCCAGTGCTTGCACCAGAGAATCCTCGCAGCCCACACTTCTCACAACATGAGGGTTCACAAGTCTGTAGTCAAATAGAGCGACTGCAGACTTGTAGCCTCAGTCCGGATGACCCCTTTAACCCCTTCAAGACCCAGCCTATTTTGACCTTAAAGACCTTGCCGTTTTTTGCAATTCTGACCAGTGTCCCTTTATGAGGTAATAACTCAGGAACGCTTCAACGGATCCTAGCGGTTCTGAGATTGTTTTTTCGTGACATATTGGGCTTCATGTTAGTGGTAAATTTAGGTCAATAAATTCTGCATTTATTTGTGATAAACACGGAAATTTGGCGAAAATTTTGAAAATTTCGCAATTTTCACATTTTGAATTTTTATTCTGTTAAACCAGAGAGATATGTGACACAAAATAGTTAATAAATAACATTTTCCACATGTTTACTTTACATCAGCACAATTTTGGAAACAAAATTTTTTTTTGTTAGGAAGTTATAAGGGTTAAAATTTGACCAGCGATTTGTCATTTTTACAACGAAATTTACAAAACCATTTTTTTTAGGGACCACCTCACATTTGAAGTCAGTTTGAGGGGTCTATATGGCTGAAAATACCCAAAAGTGACACCATTCTAAAAACTGCACCCCTCAAGGTACTCAAAACCACATTCAAGAAGTTTATTAACCCTTCAGGTGCTTCACAGCAGCAGAAGCAACATGGAAGGAAAAAATGAACATTTAACTTTTTAGTCACAAAACTTATCTTTTAGCAACAATTTTTTTATTTTCCCAATGGTAAAAGGAGAAACTGAACCACGAAATTTGTTGTCCAATTTGTCCTGAGTACGCTGATACCTCATATGTGGGGGTAAACCACTGTTTGGGCGCACGGCAGGGCTTGGAAGGGAAGGAGCGCCATTTGACTTTTTGAATCAAAAATTGGCTCCACTCTTTAGCGGACACCATGTCACGTTTGGATAGCTCCTGTGCCTAAACATTGGCGCTCCCCCACAAGTGACCCCATTTTGGAAACTAGACCCCCCAAGGAACTTATTTAGATGCCTAGTGAGCACTTTAAACCCTCAGGTGCTTCACAAATTGATCTGTAAAAATGAAAAAGTACTTTTTTTTCACAAAAAAATTATTTTCGCCTCAATTTTTTCATTTTCACATTGGCATTAGGATAAAATGGATCATAAAATTTGTTGGGCAATTTCTCCCGAGTACGCCGATACCTCATATGTGGGGGTAAACCACTGTTTGGGCACACGGCAGGGCTCGGAAGGGAAGGCGCGCCATTTGACTTTTTGAATGGAAAATTAGCTCCAATTGTTAGCGGACACCATGTCGCGTTTGGAGAGCCCCCTGTGTGCCTAAACATTGGAGCTCCCCCACAAGTGACCCCATTTTGGAAACTAGACCCCCCAAGGAACTTATCTAGATGCATATTGAGCACTTTAAACTCCCAGGTGCTTCACAGAAGTTTATAACGCAGAGCCATGAAAATAAAAAATAATTTTTCTTTCCTCAAAAATGATCTTTTAGCCTGCAATTTTTTATTTTCCCAAGGGTAACAGGAGAAATTTGACCCCAAAAGTTGTTGTCCAGTTTCTCCTGAGTACGCTGATACCCCATATGTGGGGGTAAATCACTGTTTGGGCACATGCCGGGGCTCGGAAGTGAAGTAGTGACGTTTTGAAATGCAGACTTTGATGGAATGCTCTGTGGGCGTCACGTTGCGTTTGCAGAGCCCCTGATGTGGCTTAACAGTAGAAACCCCCCACAAGTAACCCCATTTTGGAAACTAGACCCCCAAAGGAACTTATCTAGATGTGTGGTGAGCACTTTGAACCCCCAAGTGCTTCATAGAAGTTTATAATGCAGAGCCGTGAAAATAATAAATACGTTTTCTTTCCTCAAAAATAATTATTTAGCCCAGAATTTTTTATTTTCCCAAGGGTTACAGGAGAAATTTGACCCCAAAAGTTGTTGTCCAGTTTCTCCTGAGTACGGTGATACCCCATATGTGGGGGTAAACTACTGTTTGGGCACATGCCGGGGCTTGGAATTGAAGTAGTGACGTTTTGAAATGCAGACTTTGATGGAATGCTCTGCGGGCGTCACGTTGCGTTTGCAGAGCCCCTGATGTGCCTAAACAGTAGAAACCCCCCACAAGTGACCCCATTTTGGAAACTAGACCCTGAAAGGAACTTATCTAGATATGTGGTGAGCACTTTGAACCCCCAAGTGCTTCACAGACGTTTACAACGCAGAGCCGTGAAAATAAAAAATCATTTTTCTTTCCCCAAAAATGATGTTTTAGCAAGCATTTTTTTAGATTCACAAGGGTAACAGGAGAAATTGGACCCCAGTAATTGTTGCGCAGTTTGTCCTGAGTATGCTGGTACCCCATATGTGGGGGTAAACCACTGTTTGGGCACACGTCAGGGCTCGGAAGTGAGGGAGCACCATTTGACTTTTTGAATACGAGATTGGCTGGAATCAATGGTGGCGCCATGTTGCGTTTGGAGACCCCTGATGTGCCTAAACAGTGGTAACCCCTCAATTCTAACTCCAACACTAACCCCAACACACCCCTAACCCTAATCCCAACTGTAGCCATAATCCTAATCACAACCCTAACCCCAACACACCCCTAACCACAACACTAACCCCAACACACCCCTAACCCTAACCACAACCCTAATTCCAACCCTAACCCTAAGGCTATGTGCCCACGTTGCGGATTCGTGTGAGATATTTCCGCACCATTTTTGAAAAATCTGCGGGTAAAAGGCACTGTGTTTTACCTGCGGATTTTCCGCGGATTTCCAGTGTTTTTTGTGCGGATTTCACCTGCGGATTCCTATTGAGGAACAGGTGTAAAACGCTGCGGAATCCGCACATAGAATTGACATGCTGCGGAAAATACAACGCAGCGTTCCCGTGCGGTATTTTCCGCACCATGGGCACAGCGGATTTGGTTTTTCATATGTTTACATGGTACTGTAAACCTGATGGAACACTGCTGCGAATCCGCAGCCAAATCCGCACCGTGTGCACATAGCCTAATTCTAAAGGTATGTGCACACGCTGCGGATCCGCAGCAGTTTCCCATGAGTGTACAGTTCAATGTAAACCTATGGGAAACAAAAATCGCTGTACACATGCTGCGGAAAAACTGCACGGAAACGCAGCGGTTTACATTCTGCAGCATGTCACTTCTTTGTGCGGATTCCGCAGCGGTTTTACAACTGCTCCAATAGAAAATCGCAATTGTAAAACCGCAGTGAAATGCGCAGAAAAAAACGCGGTAAATCCGCCATAAATCCGCAGCGGTTTAGCACTGCGGATTTATCAAATCCGCAGCGGAAAAATCCGCAGAGGACCAGAATACGTGTGCACATTCCTAACCCTAGCCCTAGCCCTAGCCCTAGCCCTACCCCTAACCCTACCCCTAACCCTAACCCTACCCCTACCCCTACCCCTAGCCCTAACCTTAACCCTAACCCTACCCCTAACCCTAACCCTACCCCTAACCCTATTCTAACATTAGTGGAAAAAAAAAATTTCTTTATTTTTTTATTGTCCCTACCTATGGGGGTGACAAAGGGGGGGGGGGGGGGGTCATTTATTATTTTTTTTATTTTGATCACTGAGATATAATCTATCTCAGTGATCAAAATGCACTTTGGAACGAATCTGCCGGCCGGCAGATTCGGCGGGCGCACTGCGCATGCGCCCGCCATTTTGGAAGATGGCGGCGCCCGGGAGAAGACGGACGGGACCACGGCTGGATCGGTAAGTAATGATAGGGTGGGGGGGGACCTCGGGGGGGGGGGGATCGGAGCACGGGGGGGGGAATCGGAGCGCGGGAGGGGTGGAACGGAGCGTGGGGGGCGTGGAACGGAGCACGGGGGGGGCTGGAATGGAGCACGGGGGGGTGGAACGGAGCACGGGGGGGGGGGTGGATCGGAGTGCAGGGGGGGTGATTGGAGCACGGGGGGTGATTGGAGCACGGGGGGAGCGGACAAGAGCACGGGGGGGAGCGGAGCACTGGACGGAGGGGAGCCGGAGCAGTGTACCGGCCAGATCGGTGGGGTGGGGGGGCGATCGGAGGGGTGGGGTGGGGGCACACTAGTATTTCCAGCCATGGCCGATGATATTTCAGCATCGGCCATGGCTGGATTGTAATATTTCACCCGTTATAATGGGTGAAATATTACAAATCGCTCTGATTGGCAGTTTCACTTTCAACAGCCAATCAGAGCGATCGTAGCCACGAGGGGGTGAAGCCACCCCCCCTGGGCTAAACTACCACTCCCCCTATCCCTGCAGATCGGGTGAAATGGGAGTTAACCCTTTCACCCGATCTGCAGGGACGCGATCTTTCCATGACGCCGCATAGGCGTCATGGGTCGGAATGGCACCGACTTTCATGACGCCTACGTGGCGTCAAAGGTCGGGAAGGGGTTAATGATATAGATGACTGTGATTGGAGACAAAGTAAAGGCTTTGTGCCAAACCAAGTTTGGAAATTATCCCCTATCCATAGGATATGAGATAACTTCCCAATCACTAAGGATACAAATGATGGGACACCCACTGATCTTAAGAGCCAGGGATCTGAAGATTACTATGAAAATGGAGTCGTGATCTATCATTTGCACCTCTGCTCCATTCATTCTTAAGGAGACCGCCACAGTAGCTGAACACCGTTTTCAGCAGTTCTTCAACACTCCCATTAAGAATCAGTAGAGCAGAGGTGTCCATGATCAAACACCACTCCATTCTTATGGGGCCGTAGAGCCCCGGTTCTCAGGGTCTCATGGTTAGTAGGATCCCATCGGTCGGACCCACAGCAGTGATCTTATAAATGGTGTATGGTCTATAAAAGTAGAGTGGGAAATGCACCATCACAATGACCTTTCCTGATATTGATGACTATGGATAGGTAATTCAGATCTAAGTCCAAAAAAACTGTTAACACCAGAAAGTTAGAAAGTCTTTCTTCAGAAGTTTTGAAACATTAAAATGTAAATCTAAGAAGCTTTAATTTACCTTTAAAATGAGTCTGGTATAAAATTACATATTTTGTTACATAAATCCTAAGTTTCATACACTATATAGATTGTTCCTCTTGAGTTTTTGGGCATACTTCACTAATGTCATTTGCTGAGTGCCTTAGAGAGTATAGTGGTACTTTTGGCAATTGCTTAAAACTTGGCAGGATTGCAAATGGGCACTCATGCATGCTAAACTACAGTGCCATCCAGAATTAATTAATCCCAAAACATCTTATATAAAATATGTATTTTTTTTCCTTTCATATACTTATGCTAATTATTTCATGCCAGCCAAAAATGTTTGCATGTGATTTTATTAGAGGTTGAGATTTGTCACGAATGATAAAACATTTTTGTCTATCATTTTCTTTTTCTGTACTTACAGTATGGCTGGGTACGTTACATTTTTACATAAAAAAAAAATTGGTACAGTGAAGAAATAACATGCTTAGGTGGGAATCGTTCCAAAAAAGAAAAGAAAACTCCCTAATTAAATGTTTGTCTCATCGCAGTCAACTCTTTTAATATGAAAAGGTCTAACTCCTGTGACTCTCAGCATATTGGTAATGCTATCGGGAGCCATAGGCTGCTAATTTCCCCTGTAGTGGAAATATGGTATAACATTCAGCCATACAAATATATGGCTACTAGTGATGAGCGAGTGTACTTGTTGCTCAGGTTTTCCCGAGCATTCTCGGGTGGTCTCCGAGTATCTTGGTCATGCTCAGAGATTTAGTTTTCGTTAGCTCTATGATTTGCAGCTGCTAGACAGCCTGAATAGATGTGAGGAATGCCTATTTGTTAGGGAATCCACCCATGTATTCAGGCTGTCCGAAGCTGACGCCCGAGCGTGCTAGGGAAAAGCTGAGCAACGAGTATACTCGCTCATCACTAATGGCTACCCATATAGCAATTTGAAGAAAAAGTCCTCAAAAGCGAGAGCCCCAAGAACTTTTCAGTTTGGCTGATTAGAGATTTCCAAAAGCAAAAGCAAGACCTTACTCTATGACGTCCTCATGCCCATAAACATGGCAATAAGTTTGGGCTCTATCGCTAGCTTAATTTCTTAAGATAACCATAAACATTAGAAAAATGCTGTCCAGACCAGCAATTTCAACGAGACCAGAAGACCAATTAATATGTATGTAGGAGTCTGAATTATCTGCTGGCATCTGCCATTGTTGAATTTTAACATGTCCAATCCTTTTTACTCACAAGTCACAAGAGATAAATTGACATCAATGGAGTTCCGCAGCAGCTTGCTGTCTTCTCGTCACTGACATCCTCTCGCACTCTTGCCAGGGGACATCAACACGACCCTCATAGTGCATTATTCACCTTGTCTTTGAAAACTAGACAGCTTTTCCTTTTAAGGGAATCTGTCACCAAGATTTTGTCACCTAATCTAATGGCAGCATAATTGTCACATCTCCACAAGGACCTGCTCCTGTGACATCGGCCTCTGTTACAGGGCGCTGCCACATTCATTCTGGTGATAGAAGAGAATTTGGGACTAAAAGCTCTGGAAGAAGAAGGCTACCTAGATTAAGGTGGCTGGAATCTGCAGTGTCGTAAAGTTTGACAGTAAGGGTGTGAGTGCTGTCCAGCTGGAGTTATCAGCTCCCTGCTTCATCTAAAGGTACCGTCACACTGGCCAAGTTAACAACGATATCGCTAGCGATCCGTGACGTTGCAGCATCCTGGATAGCGATATCGTTGTGTTTGACATGCAGCAGCGATCTGGATCCTGCTGTGATATCGTTGGTCGGAGCAGAAAGTCCAGAACTTTATTTCGTCGCTGGATCTCCTGCAGACATCGCTGAATCGGCGTGTGTGACGCCGATTCAGCGATGTCTTCATTGGTAACCAGGGTAAACATTGGGTTACTAAGTGCAGGGCCACGCTTAGTAACCCGATGTTTACCCTGGTTACCAGTGTAAATGTAAAAAAAAACAAACACTACATACTTACATTCCGGTGTCTGTCGCGTCCCCCAGCATTCTGCTTCCCTGCACTGTCAGCGCCGGCCAGCCGTAAAGCAGATTACAGCGGTGACGTCACCGCTGTGCTTTATGGCCGGCCGGCGCTCACAGTCAGTGCAGGAAAGCAGAATGCCGGGGGACAGACACCGGAATGTAAGTATGTAGTGTTTGGTTTTTTTTACGTTTACGCTGGTAACCAGGGTAAACATCGGGTTACTAAGCGCGGCCCTGCGCTTAGTAACCCGATGTTTACCCTGGTTACCAGGGGACTTCGCATAGTTGGTCGCTGGAGACCTGTCTGTGTGACAGCTCTCCAGCGACCACACAGCAATGCTGCAGCGATCGGGATCGTTGTCTAGATCGCTACAGCGTCGCTAAATGTGACGGTACCTTAACTGGAGAAGAACACACCCTACTTAAGCTTCTAGCTTACTGCTGAAAGCTGCTAGCAATACACGTGGATGGCCAATCAGAGGCTGGCAGCTAACATCAGTGTTCCAGTAATGAGTGGTGCGTGGCAGTAATGTCATGCGCTGCCCGTCGCTTGCATGTCAACTGTTGGCTACAGAGGAAAACAGAAGAGGCTCAAGATGGGGGACATTCTACCAGAAAGGGGCCTATAAGGGGTGGCATTATACCAGGAAAGAGGACATTATACTAGGAAGGGGCCAACAAATGGGGGACATTATAACATGTAGGGGCCCAGGACAGAGGACATTATAACAGAAAGGGACTTAGGATGAGAGACATTATTATAGGGTGGGAGCCAGGACAGGGGACATTATTACAGAAAGGGTCCCAGGATGTGGGACATTTATACAGGAATGGGGCAAGATGGGGAATTTATTACAGAAAGGGGACAGGACAGAGTACATTATAAAAAGAAGGTGCCATGATGGGGACACTGTTACACGTATGTGTTTTTTTAGGCTCTATAACACTACAATGGCCCTTACATCTTACCAATGAGGTGGGGCCCAGGTTCAAATGTATATATACAGCCCTGGCAAAAATTAAGAGACCACCACATCAAAAACCTGTCATGGTCAGCCTATTTTCCATACCTGAACCCCACTGAAAAGCTCTGGAATGTAATCAAGAGGATGATGGATAATCACAAGCAATCAAACAAAGAAGAACTGCTTACATTTTTGCACCAGAAGTGCCTGTATGAGGTGGCGGATAGTCTCCTGAGGGATTTCTTCCAATACCTGGACTAAAGCATCCACCAACTCCTGGACAGTCTGTGGTGCAATGTGACGTTGGTGGATGGAGTGAGACATGATGTCCCAGATGCGCTCAATCGGATTCAGGTGTGGGGAAGGGGCGGGCCAGTCCATAGCTTCAATGCCTTCATATTGCAGGAACTGCTGACACACTCCAGCCACATGAGGTCCGGCATTGTCCTGCATTAAGAGGAACCCAGGGCCAACTGCACCAACATATGGTCTCAAAAGGAGTCTGAGGATCTCATCTCGGTGCCTAATGGCAGTCATGCTACCTCTGGCGAGCAAATGGAGGGCTGTGCGGCCCTCCAAAGAAATGCCACCCCACACCATTACTGACCCACTGCCAAACCGGTCATGCTGAAGGATGTTGCAGGCAGCAGATCACTCTCCAATGCATCTCCAGACTCTGTCATGTCTGTCACATGTGCTCAGTGTGAACCTGCTTTCATCTGTGAAGAGCACAGGGTGCCAGTGGCGAATTTGCCAATCCTGGTGTTTTGTGGCAAATGCCAAGCATCCTGCATGATGTTGGGCTGTGAGCACAACCCCCATCTGTGGATGTCGGGCACTCAGACCATCCTCATGGAGTCTGACCGTTTGTGCAGACACATGTACATTTGTTGCCTGGGCTCTAGCAGTGCTTCTCCTGTTCCTACTTGCACAAAGGCTGAGGTAGCGGTCCTGCTGCTGGGTTGTTGCCCTCCTACAGCCCACTCTACATCTCCTGGTGTACTTGCCTGTCTACTGGTAGCGCTTCCTGCCTCTGGACACTACACTGACAGACACAGCAAACCTTCTTGCCACAGCTCGCATTGATGTGCCATCCTGGATGAGCTGCACTACATGAGCCACTTGTGTGGGTTGTAGAGTCCGTCTTATGCTACCACGAGTGTGAAAGCACAACCAAAAGTGATAATACATCAGCCAGAAAGCATTGGCACTAAGATGTTGTCTGTGGTCCCCACCTGCAGAACCACTCCTTTATTGAGTGTATATATATATATATATATATATATTAATATCACAAGCTGTGATATTCCTATACAACATTTGCAATGCAGCAATGTAGACTATCATCACTAGTTCTCACAATAGCGCAAACATAATCATTTCCCTATCCTCTAGTTAAAGTAAAATTTTCCCCAGTAAACAGTATTGAAGTTCCTCCATTGCATTTCACTGCTCTCTATTCTGCTCCCCCTGTATTATTGATTTTTCTATTTTTCTATATTTCTTTGTACCTACAATTTTTGTTTTTATACAATGATGAGATGGAAATTTTCCTGTCACTCCACCTCCTCTACTGTAGTTATGTAAGTACCTAAATGTAACAGCAATCTTCCCGGGCCGCACTCTATACTTAAAAAGTTTAAACTTTTGTGCCGAAATCTATTCTACTGCGTCGTCGAACAAAGGGATGTCAGGCTTTATTGAGCCCATCGCTAACAATGTGAGCAGTGTTAAACGCTCTATTTGTAACTGTTGCTGTATATTTTGGTGTGATTATCACTCTTAGATCCACATCCTATAAAAAGACTTTATTCTGTTTGCTTAATTATAAAGCTTCTTATGAACAGGCTTAGCTGTAAATAGCTTGTTGCAGCTGAAATAGAAATATAATTATAACCAAAGCAGATGTTTGTGATCCACTTTTCATGGAACTTGATTTGAATTTAGCAAGTGAGATAGATGTGTTCTTCTGCATCCATCCAATTTTTTTTTCCATATCTTGAAAAGCGGCCTGGCCTAGATACTTTAGGATGGTTGCAATCATCAAACCTACAGTTGAATCCAGAAGTTTACAAACGCTATATAAAAGACGATATACATGTTTTTCTGAATTTCTGACGTGAAATCAGAATAAACCTTTCCTGATTTAGGTCAATTCGGATTAGCATAATTATTAATATTTGCCAAATGCCAGAATAATGAGAGAGAGAATGTGTTAAGGCATTTTTATTACTTACTGCAAAGTCAAAAGTTTTCATTCACTAAGATTGCTGCGCCTTTAAACAATTCTGGACTGCCCATGCGATGGTGTCATGTGTTTGGAAGCTTCTGGATTTTTGGCAACATATGAGTTAGAGACATACCTGTGGATGTATTTTAATGCACACGTGAAACACACTGCTTCATTGTGTAGCATCATGGGAAACTCTCAAGAAATCAGCCAAGATATCAGGAAGAGAATTGTGGGCTTGCACACGTCTGACTCATCCTTGGGTATATTTTCAAGACACCTGAAGGTGCGTCTTTCATCTGTACAAACAATTATATGCAAGTACAAGCAAAATGGGAATGTCCAGACATCATAATGCTCAGGGAGGAGATGGGTTCTGTGTCCCAGAGATGAACGTGTTTTGGTCCAACATGTGCATATCAACCCAAGGACAAAAGCAAAAGACTTTGTGAGGATGATGGTAACTGATGGAAACTGGTAAGGTGGTGTCAATATCCACAGTGAAACGAGTATTATATTAACATGGGCTGAAAGGCAATTCTGCCAGGAAGAAGTCATTACTCCAAAAGAAACATACAAAAGCCAGATTAAAGTTTGCAAAGCACATGGGAATAAAGACCTCAATTTTTGGAGACATGTCCTGTGGTCTTGTGAAACTAAAATTGAACTTTTTGGCCATAATGACCATCTCGTGTCAGTTTCTCGTCTCCAACGGCGAGTGGTCCCCGGCACTTGCCAGGTGTGGCGGGTGGTGATGCCGGCCCTGCCTGCCTGGAAGGCTGCATGGATCTCCCTTCACTTACGCGTTCTGATTCAGCTGCATCGGCAGCACCAGTGGTATGTCCACCCCTGCTTGAACATGTCTAATATTATCTTTGAAAAAATAATTCTATAACATATTTTTGAAGAGTACTGAAGAGTAGTGAAGAGTAATGGTAACAACAACTAGTTGACAATGTATTCATCTGTTCCCAGGAAGAATGGCACAATGATAAGAAGATCTTCCAGAATTATGACATTTTGACAGATACAAGTATTTCCAAAAATGGATATATCAAACTACCTCAAGATTTCGTGAAAAAATTATCTAGTAAATTTAATAGATATATAATAAAGTTTATTGAGCCCTTTGTTCCCCCGAACAAAGCAATAATCCTGTAAATGTCCATTTACACAGCATGATCATTAAGAATTAGCATTCCTGGGACTCATTGCCTCATGATAATTGTTCATTGGATGAAGTGATCTTTCAGACTGCACAAAAGATCATTGTTCTCGGCAGCATTTCATTCTGTATAAATGGGACCTGCACTGCAGAGAAGAGTGGCACGTTTTGTGCAATGAATGACCAATTATAAGTCTTACAGTGTGCATCTCAAGTACAAGCGGCCTGTCTAAAAAGGCTATTAAATGTCCACCTACAGGCAAACAGGTTGGCAGTCGTTTAATGTTGTGCATTGCCGAATGTAAATGAACCTTAAATTTTAAAATTGGAAAAGACAAGTGATTTCAGTCCCTTAATTATGCTTTGCTGCGCAGTAAACATGCCTGAGACAAAATTATAGAATGCTTTACATCTACCCATAACCTATGCAAAGCATCTTTGAGGCTGAAAAGACATTAAGGGTTCCCCAGGAGTGGACACATTTTTCTTTGGTTACCCTTTGGACAGATTTTTTTCCCAAGTTCAGTGGCCCTGTCAAGACTTGGGATGCAGGTGTATGCGCCAAAGGGGCCATTGCCTATGACGGTGCAGAGACACTCCAGTATATAGTAGATATAGATATAGTAGACTGTGTCTGAGTATCCAATTCAAGTAGACGTATACACCCAAAAATGATGTACAACAGAGCACACATTGTCTCTGTCGGCACTATTATAGTCAAATGCCCTGTTGGCGCATTCGCCCAAAAACCCATTTTGCAAAGGTTCAAATGCAAGCTCCGAAAGGATCACTGAACCCGGGCAATAACGCACTGTAAAAGCACCCTAAGTAAAAGACATGCTTAAGTTAAAGACAGACACTGCTCTTTGTGCCCCAGCAATCACAAGATGTTGTTTTTGTGACAAATGTCCAGCAATCTGACAGAACCGTGATGGCCCCTGCCCATCAGTGGTCACTGATACATTGCAGTGCTCACACGATATTAACAATATCACTAGATCGCCGTGGACACAATGCTTGGAGCCATGGGTGGACATACCGCATGTGCAGCCTGTGCAGCTGCATCGGGGCCTGGAGGTGGAGGGGGGCCCCTGCAGGGTGGCTAATAATGAGGGCAATCTGACCTGTTTATCCGGCTCCAGGGGGCCCCTGGCTAGATTGACCTCATGTGTGGCGGGCAGGGAGAGATCCTGCAGCTCCTCTGCCTACAAGAAAGAATGGCAGCGGAGCTGCAGCGATCTGTCCTGCTTCCTGCCCGTGCTTCCTCTCACAAAGACAGCAGCACCGCTGGATGACATCATCATTCAGTGGCCCGCTGTGCCAGAGAGAAGAAGGCCATGGTGATGCTGCAGCAGAGCGTGTGGAGAGGTGCTGTGTGTGTGTAGGTGGAGGAGAAAGCAATGATGGGGCTGATGGGGAGAATAATAATAATAATCTTTATTTTTATATAGCGCTAACATATTCCACAGCGCTTTACAGTTTGCACACATTATCCTCACTATCCCCGATGGGGCTCACAATCTAAATTCCCTATCAGTA
Source organism: Ranitomeya imitator (assembly GCF_032444005.1). Lineage (NCBI taxonomy): Eukaryota > Metazoa > Chordata > Amphibia > Anura > Dendrobatidae > Ranitomeya > Ranitomeya imitator. The sequence goes on along the minus strand of NC_091286.1, from coordinate 619,512,991 downwards.
TGTCTTTTTGAATGTGGGGGGAAACCGGAGTACCCGGAGGAAACCCACGCAAACACGGAGAGAACATACAAACTCTTTGCAGATGTTGTCCTTGGTGGGGTTTGAACCCAGGACTCCAGCGCTGCAAGGTTGCAGTGCTATCCACTGCGCCACCGTGCTGCCCCAGAAGGCAATGATGGGGTGAAGGAGAGGGAAATGATGGGGATGGTGGGGGAGAAGGAAACGATTGAAGTGGTTTAATGGGCAAGGATGGGGATGGTGTGGGAGGAGAAAATGATTGATGTGGTGGAAAAGGCAATTAAGGGGCTGATGTGGAGAAGGCAATGATGGGGTGCTGGATAGGGCAATGATGGGGATAGAGGGCGAGTAGGCAATGATGGAAGTGGTGGAATGGGGATGGTGGGGGAGGAGGAAATGATGGAGGTGGTGGAATTGGCAATGATTGGGGTGGTGAGGGAGGAAGAAATGATGGAGCTGGTGGAATGGGCAATGATGGTGGGGGAGAAGGCAATGATGGGGGTGGTGGAAAGGGCCATAATGGGGGTTGGAGAGGGGAGGAAATGGTGGATGTGGTGGAAAGGGCAATGATGGGAATGGTGGGGGAGGAGGAAATGATGGATATGGGGGATAAGCAGTGATGGAGGTGGTGGAAAGAACAAAGATGGGGTGGTGGGGGAGAATTGTTATGATCCAGTGACCTTGGAGCAGCATGAAAACTTTCACTGGAGTAGATGGTAACTATACTGACCGCAAATCCTAATCTTAACACCGCAACTAGAAGTAGCCGTGGGGTGTACCTAACAAGCCCTAGATACCTCGTCACAGCCGGAGGACTAAATACCCCTAAAGATGGAAATAGGAATTCTACCTTGCCTCAGAGCAGAACCCCAAAGGATAGGCAGCCCCCCACAAATATTGGCTGTGAGTAGGAGAGGAAAGACACAGTCAGAAAACAGGGTTTAGCACAAGAGGCCACTCTAGCTAAAATAGGAAAGGATAGGACAGAGTTCTGTGCGGTCAGTATTAAAACCCTTCCAAAAATATCCACAGCAGATTATACAAAAAATTCCTCCATCTAACTAAAGATGTGGAACGTATATCTGCAACTCCAGAGACTCCTACACACAGAGCAGGAATACAATCAAAAAAACAAGCACACAGCTTGTGTGCCATAGAAAAAGAAACAGACACTTATCTTTGCTGAATTGGCAGCTAAGCAGGAGAAGCTAGACAGAGGTCCAACACTTCCCAAGAAACATTGACAACTGGCAAGGACTAATGAGTCCTGCAAACCTAAATACCCCAGTCAGAATTGCAATCAGCAGATACACCTGTCCAAGACTGCAGCCCAGGGACAACTGCATTACCACCTACAACCACCGGAGGGAGCCCAAAAGCAGAATTCACAACAGTACTCCCCCTTTGAGGAGGGGTCACCGAACCCTCAACAGAGCCCCCAGGCCGATCAGGATGAGCCAGATGAAAGGCACGAACCAAATCAGCGGCATGGACATCAGAGGCAAAAACCCAAGAATTATCCTCCTGGCCATAACCTTTCCATTTGACAAGGTACTGAAGCTTCCGCCTCGAAAAACGGGAATCCAAAATCTTCTCAACAACATATTCCAACTCCCCATCAACCAACACAGGGGCCGGAGGATCAACAGAGAGAACAACGAGCTCCACATATTTCCGCAATAAAGATCTATGGAAGACATTATGGATCGCAAAAGAGGCTGGAAGCGCCAGTCGAAAAGACACCGGATTAATAATCTCAGAAATCCTTTAAGGACCAATAAACCGAGGCTTAAACTTAGGAGAAGAAACCTTCATAGGAACATGACGGGAAGACAACCAGACCAGATCCCCAACCCGAAGCCGGGAACCAACACACCGATGACGGTTAGCAAAACGTTGAGCCTCCTCCTGAGACAACACCAAAATGTCCACCACATGAGCCCAAATCTGCTGCAACCTGTCAACCATAGAATCCACACCAGGACAATCAGAAGGCTCAACCTGCCCAGAAGAAAAACGAGGATGAAAACCAAAATTACAAAAGAAAGGCGAAACCAAAGTAGCCGAACTAGCCTGATTATTAAGGGCAAACTCGGCCAATGGCAAGAAAGCCACCCAATCATCCTGATCAGCAGACACAAAGAATCTCAAATAAGTTTCCAAAGTCTGATTAGTTCGCTCGGTCTGACTATTTGTCTGAGGATGAAACGCAGAAGAAAAAGACAAATCAATGCCCAGCCTAGCACAAAAGGCCCGCCAAAACCTAGAAACAAACTGGGAACCTCTTTTGGACACAATATTCTCCGGAATACCATGCAAACGGACCACATGCTGAAAAAACAACGGAACCAAATCCGAAGAGGAAGGCAATTTAGGCAAAGGCACCAAATGAACCATCTTAGAGAACCGATCACAAACAACCCAGATAACAGACATCCTCTGGGAAACCGGAAGATCAGAAATAAAATCCATAGAAATATGCGTCCAGGGCCTCTCAGGGACCGGCAATGGCAAAAGCAACCCACTAGCACGGGAACAACAAGGCTTGGCCCGCGCACAAGTCCAACAGGACTGCACAAAAGAACGCACATCACGCGACAAAGAAGGCCACCAACAGGACCTACCAACCAAGTCTCTGGTACCAAAAATGCCAGGATGACCAGCCAACATGGAACAGTGAACCTCAGAAATCACTCTACTAGTCCATCTGTCAGGAACAAACAGTTTCCCCACAGGACAGCGGTCAGGTTTGTCAGCCTGAAATTCCTGAAGAACCCATAGTAAATCAGGGGAAATGGCAGAAAGGACCACCCCTTCTTTCAGAATACCGACCGGTTCTAAGACCTTAGGAGAATCAGGTAAAAAACTCCTAGAGAGGGCATCAGCCTTAATGTTCTTAGAACCCGGAAGGTATGAGACCACGAAATCAAAACGGGAAAAAAACAAGGACCATCGAGCCTGTCTAGGATTCAGCCATTTGGCAGACTCGAGGTAAATCAAATTCTTATGATCGGTCAAGACCACAATACGGTGCTTAGCTCCCTCAAGCCAATGTCGCCACTCCTCAAACGCCCACTTCATAGCCAACAATTCCTGATTGCCGACATCATAATTGCGTTCAGCAGGCAAAAACTTATGGGAAAAGAAGGCGCACGGTTTCATTAAGGAACCAACAGGATCCCTCTGAGACAAAACAGCCCCTGCCCCAATCTCAGAAGCGTCAACCTCAACCTGAAACGGAAGAGAAACATCCGGTTGGCGCAACACAGGAGCAGAAGTAAATGGACGTTTAAGCTCCTGAAAAGCAGAGACAGCCGCAGAGGACCAATTCGCCACATCAGCGCCTTTCTTCGTCAAATTGGTCAAGGGTTTAACCACGCTGGAAAAATTAGCAATGAAACGGCGATAAAAATTAGCAAAACCCAAAAATTTCTGAAGGCACTTCACGGATGTGGGCTGATTCCAATCATGAATGGCCTGAACCTTAACCGGATCCATCTCTATAGATGAAGGAGAAAAAATGAAGCCCAAAAAAGAAACCTTCTGCACCCCAAAGAGACACTTAGACCCTTTCACAAACAGGGCATTGTCACGAAGGATCTGAAATACCACCCTGACCTGTTCTACATGAGACTCCCAATCATCGGAAAAAATCAAAATATCGTCCAAATATACAATCAGGAACTTATCAATATAAGTCCGGAAAATATCATGCATGAAGGACTGAAAAACAGATGGAGCATTAGTGAGCCCGAATGGCATCACAAGGTATTCAAAATGGCCTTCGGGCGTGTTAAACGCAGTTTTCCATTCATCACCCTGCTTAATACGAACAAGATTATATGCCCCCCGAAGGTCAATCTTCGTAAACCAACTAGCTCCCTTAATCCTAGCAAACAAATCGGTAAGCAAAGGTAAAGGGTATTGAAACTTGACCGTGATTTTATTCAAGAGGCGATAATCAATACAGGGTCTCAAGGACCCATCTTTTTTAGTAACAAAAAAGAACCCCGCTCCCAACGGTGAAGAAGATGGCCGAATATGCCCTTTCTCCAAAGACTCCTTAATATAGCTCCGCATGGCGGCATGTTCAGGCACAGACAGGTTGAAAAGTCGACCCTTAGGAAACTTACAGCCTGGAATCAAGTCAATAGCACAATTGCAGTCCCTGTGCGGTGGAAGGAAACTGGAATTGGGCTCATCGAATACATCCTGAAAATCAGACAAACTCTGGAATTTCTGAAGAGGAAGAAGAGGAGATTGACATCAAAGGAACATCATTATGAACCCCCTGACAACCCCAACTAGTCACAGACATGGACTTCCAATCCAACACAGGATTATGTACCTGCAACCACGGAAAACCCAGCACGATAGCATCATGCAAATTATGCAACACCAGAAATCAACAATCTTCCTGATGGGCTGGCGCCATGCGCATGGTCACCTGTGTCCAAAACTGGGGTTTATTTTTAGCCAAGGGTGTAGCATCAATGCCCCTTAAAGGAATCGGGTCCTGCAAAGGCTGCAAGGGAAAACCACAACGCTTGGCAAACTCAAAGTCCATTAAGTTCAAGGCGGCGCCTGAATCCACAAACGCCATGACAGAAAATGATGACAATGAGCAAATCAAGGACACAAATAAAAGAAATTTAGGTTGTACAGTACTGATGGTAAATGAACTAGCGATCCTCTTTGTCCGCTTAGGGCAGACTGAAATGACATGAGAAGCGTCGCCACAATAATAACACAACCCATTCTGACGTCTGAATCCATGTCGTTCCGTTCTAGACAGAATCCTATCACACTGCATTGGCTCAGGAATCTGCTCTGAGGACAACGCCACAGCGTGCACAGTTCTGCGCTCCCACAAGCGCCAGTCAATCTGAATGGCCAGAGACATAGAATCACTCAGACCAGAAGGCGTGGGAAACCCCACCATAACATGTTTAACGGATTCAGAAAGACCCTTTCTGAAAATTGCCGCCAAAGCATCATTATTCCATTTAGTCAACACAGACCATTTTCTGAATTTCTGACAATACAATTCTGCCGCCTCTTGACCCTGAGACAGGGCCAACAAGGTCTTCTCAGCTTGATCCACAGAATTAGGTTCATCATATAATAATCCTAAAGCCTGAAAAAAGGAGTCTACATTAAGCAAAGCCGGATTCCCTGATTCCAGGGAAAATGCCCAATCCTGCGGGTCGCCACGCAGCAGGGAGGTGACGATATTAACCTGCTTAATGGAATCACCAGAGGATCGAGGTCTCAGAGCAAAAAATAGTTTACAGTTGTTTTTAAAACTCAAAAATTTGGACCTGTCACCAAAAAACAAATCAGGAGTAGGAATCTTCGGTTCTAAAACAGGAGTCTGAACAAAGTAATCAAAAATATCCTGTACTCTAGCAGCAAGCTGGTCTACACGAGAAACTAATTCCTGAACATCCATGCTTGCACAAGGCTCCTCAGCCACCCAGAGATAAAGAGGGAGGAGAAGATAAAGCAGACTGAAGAAAAAAAAATGGCTCAACACCTTTCTTCCCTTCTTCTGAGATACATTTAACTCATTATGGGCCAGTTGTACTGTTATGATCCGGTGACCTTGGAGCAGCATGAAAACTTTCACTGGAGTAGGTAGTAACTATACTGACCGCAAATCCTGATCTTAACACCGCAACTAGAAGTAGCCGTGGGGTGTATCTAACAAGCCCTAGACACCTCGTCACAGCCGGAGGACTAAATACCCCTAAAGATGGAAATAGGAATTCTACCTTGCCTCAGAGCAGAACCCCAAAGGATAGGCAGCCCCCCACAAATATTGGCTGTGAGTAGGAGAGGAAAGACACACAGTCAGAAAACAGGGTTTAGCACAAGAGGCCACTCTAGCTAAAATAGGAAAGGATAGGACAGAGTTCTGTGCGGTCAGTATTAAAACCCTTCCAAAAATATCCACAGCAGATTATACAAAAAATTCCTCCATCTAACTAAAGACGTGGAACGTATATCTGCAACTCCAGAGACTCCTACACACAGAGCAGGAATACAATCAAAAAAACAAGCACACAGCTTGTGTGCCATAGAAAAAGAAACAGACACTTATCTTTGCTGAATTGGCAGCTAAGCAGGAGAAGCTAGACAGAGGTCCAACACTTCCCAAGAAACATTGACAACTGGCAAGGACTAATGAATCCTGCAAACCTAAATACCCCAGTCAGAATTGCAATCAGCAGATACACCTGTCCAAGACTGCAGCCCAGGGACAACTGCATTACCACCTACAACCACCGGAGGGAGCCCAAAAGCAGAATTCACAACAGAGAATGCAATGATGGTGGTGGTGGAAAGGACAATGATGGTGGTGGTGGAAAGGGCAATAATGTGGATGGTGGGGAGGAGGCAATGATGGAGGTGGTGGAATGGGCAATGATGGGAGTGGTGGGGGAAAAGACAATGATAGGGTGGTAGGGCAGGAGGAAATGATGGAGGTGATGGAATGGGCAATGATATGGGGTGGTAGGGGAGAAAGCAATGATAGCAGTGGTTGACAAGGCAATGATGGAGGTGCTGAAGAGGGCAATGATGGGGTGGGTGAGAGGACAATAATGGGATGTGGGGGAGGAGGACAATGAGGGGTGTGGGGGATTGGGATGAGAGGAAGGGGGACTTATAATGGATTTAGGAACAGGGGGAGGTGGAGGAAGACATTATCACTTATGTCTAGCACAATCCCTTAGTATATAGTGTACTCACTAATTCCGCATAACACCATCCTTAGTTACATAGCTTCCTCTTTTATTATGTATAACATTGTCCCTTATCACATACCATCCTCTCTAGTTATATATGGTGACATCCCATATTATATAGCTTCCTCTGCTGTTATGTACAGCACTGTCTTTTACATAGTGTATTCTTGTTATTTTTGTTATTCACAGTGCCCTCTTTTATTTCATAGTCCCCACTCTTTTTAGATATAAAATGACTGCTGATGGAGGAGCCGGTGACCAGATGACCAGTCCATCAACTCCTCCATTAGAAAAGAAGCTTTCCCATGCTCCATCAGCCATCATTGTATTATACATCTAACAAGACAGGACGGTATGTAGTAAAAAAGAGGGCTCTATATAATCCAACATGTAAGAGAGGACACTGTATAATAAGGGACAGCATTATACAATGAAGAAGACTATGTAATATATACACAGTACATGTATGAGTGTGTGGCTATATATATATATATATATATATATATATATATATATATATATATATATATATATATATATATAATATATGTGTATATACTATATATGTAATATATATAGCTTTGTCGCCATAAAGGGAGGGGGACCCAGACACATTTCTTGCACAGGGGCCCCAAGCTGTCAGTGTCCGCCCCTGTTTGGAGCAGAGTAGCGGTGCTGGTAATTTAGGCACTTTTTTCTTATTTTCTTCACCAAATTGGAGGCATTCAAAAGGGATTGTCCAGTATTGGACAACCCCTTTAATGAAGGCAGGTTGCATGACAGTGGTTGAAAGGTATAAATGCCAAAACGTTGCAAATAAAATATTTTTCTTCATTTCAATCTCCATTCAGCTGGTCATGCTATAACATGAAGCAGCACGGTGGCTCAGTGGTTAGCACTGCAACCTTGACACACTAGGGTCCTGGGTTCAAATCCTCCCAAGAACAACAAGGTGTTTGTTTTCTCACCCCCTGTTTGCATGGGTTTCCTCTGGGTTCTCTGGTTCCCTCCCACACTCCAAAGACATACAGATAGGGCATCTAGATTATGAGATCCAATGTGGACAGTGCCGATAAACCACTATGGAATTAATGGCGCTATGTAAGTAAAATAAAAAAATAAAAAAGAAACTGTTATGCAAAATCTGTTCTTAAACGGACCTCCCGTTTAACATGGGCACACATCCACTAAGGAAGTAAACATGAAACGTGCGTTGGGGTGGAGGGAGACATTGCCAGAACCCGCAGCAGCACACCGAATCTCCTTTGAAACCCTACAGAAATAGGTAAACAATTCCTTCAATCTCTTGCTAGTTATTATGACATTCATACTTTGCATTAGGCAAATGGCCACTGGGCATAAACTGAATACATATTAATGCACTTAGCACTTTATTTACATGGATACATTGAAAAACACCCATTTGAGTATAGTACAACAAGATTAGGAGAGATTTATACAGTACAGACCAAAAGTTTGGACACACCTTCTCATTTAAAGATTTTTCTGTATTTTCATACATGAAAATTGTACATTCACACTGAAGGCATCACGACTATGAATTAACACGTGGAATTATATACTTAACAAAAAAGTGTGAAACAACTGAAATGATGTCTTATATTCTAGGTTCTTCAAAGTAGCCATCTTTTGCTTTGATGGCTGCTTTTCACATTCTTGGCATTTTCTTGATGAGCTTCAAGAGGTAGTCACCGGGAATGGTTTTCACTTCACAGGTATGCCCTGTCAGGTTTAATAAGTGGGATTTCTTGCCTTATAAATGGGGTTGGGACCATCAGTTTTGTTGTGCAGAAGTCTGTTGGATACGCAGCTGATAGTCCTACTGAATAGACTGTTAGAATTTGTTTCAAAAACCAAGTGTGAACAGGTGCTGAACCTAGAGTCGCCAACTCGTATATAGCTAAATAAATAAGGCAGCACACTGCAGCGCTAGAACATAAAAACTTGAAATACGAAACTTGAACTGCATTACTGCACTAGAAATATGAAAAAATGAGAGCGTTTAGCGCATAAAAATGCATCTCTCTTATACCAGGTCCTACGCTTGCCTTACCTCGCTGAGAATAAACGTCTACATCTGAATGGGTACATGTGAAATTACAGCAGGTCCAATACCCCTCCATAGAGAGAGAGAATTTTAGTCTAGGAAGAGGTTTCACATGTACCCATTCAGATGTAGACGTTTATTCTCAGCGAGGTAAGGCAAGCATAGGACCTGGTATAAGAGAGATGCCGTAAAGTGGCTACCAGGTACACATAAAATTGGCCATTTTTATGCTCTAAACGCTCTCATTTTTCATATTTCTAGTGCAGTAATGCAGTTCAAGTTTCGTATTTCAAGTTTGTATGTTCTAGCGCTGCAGTGTGCTGCCTTATTTATTTAGTTATTATGTTAGAATTTGTGTCATGGCAAGAAAAAAGCAGCTAAGTAAAGAGAAACAAGTGGCCATCATTACTTTAAGAAATGAAGGTCAGTCATTCCGAAAAATTGGGAAAACTTTGAAATTGTCCCCAAGTGCAGTGGCAAAAACCATCAAGAACTACAAAGAAACTGACTCACATGAGGATTGCCGCAGGAAAGGAAGACCAAGAGTCACCTCTGCTTCTGAGGATAAGTTCATCCGAGTCACCAGCCTCAGAAGGTGAACGGATGAACTCTACATGCCTGGTTCCCACTATGAAGCATGGAGGAGAAGGTGTGATGGTGTGGGGGTGCTTTGCTGGTGACACTGTTGGGGATTTATTCAAAATTGAAGGCATACTGAACCAGCATGGCTACCACAGCATCTTGCAGCGCCATGCTATTTTATCCGGTTTGCGTTTAGTTGCACCATTTATTTTTCCACAGGACAATGACCCCAACAAAACCTCCAGGCTGTGTAAGGGCTATTTGACCCCAAAAGGAGAGTGATGGGGTGCTACGCCAGATGACCTGGCCTCCACAGTTACCAGACCTGAACCCAATCGAGATGGTTTGGGGTGAGCTCGACCGTAGAGTGAAGGCAAAAGGCTCAACAAGTTCTAAGCATCTCTGGGAACTCCTTCAAGATTTTTGGAAGACCATTCCCGGTGACTGCCTCTTGAAGCTCATCAAGAGAATGCCAAGAGTGTGCAAAGCAGTCATCAAAGCAAAAGGTGGCTACTTTGAAGAACCTATAATATAAGACCTATTTTCAGTTGTTTCACACTTTTTTGTTAAGTATATAATTCCACATGCGTTAATTCATAGTTTTGATGGCTTCAGTGTGAATGTACAATTTTCATAGTCATGAAAATACAGAAAATCTTTAAATGAGAAGGTGTGTCCAAACTTTTGGTCTGTACTGTATATTGTGCATGAAAGCCTATTTGAGCAGGAATGGGATTCTTTTAATCTGATTCTTCTTTACATAACTCTTAAAACATTATAAACGCGGCTCTTTTCTAGCATGTCTTCCCTGACACACGAGGCATCTTGGAACTACTATACTTTTGTTTAAACTTTGTTTGTGATTTATTATTCTGATTATTTTAAAATATACTAAGGAAATATTATAATATTTTTAACCAAAATATCCCTGTAAGTGGTTATCTCTGTATGCTCTGGGCAGTGACTTGCTTTCAGGTCATACTTTTTTATTTTCTCATTGTATGTCTATGATATCACGGCACTTGGACCATTTTTTGTGATGATCTCATGGGTAATTTATAATAATAATAAAATAGAATTTATAATAATGGTAATTTATAATAATCATGCATCTGCTAACTCTGCACTTCCTGTATAACACTCATAGGGATGTTCTCAAGTAGAGATGAGTGAACTTGTTCAAAAAACGTTCTGCAATCCCATAGTCAGCATAAACGTTGCACATTCGGATTTGTGTTCTGATTCCTGAACATTTCCCTCAAAATTAGCAAAATTAAAACATTACTGTTGGTCATAGTGCTGCGGTGCTACGCTATCAGATGTCAGTATGAAGACCCCTGTATTCTTGACAACCAACCTTGCTAAAGCTGACAGCTCAGTTTTGCCCTGATGGCTATCAAAAATACAGGGGCACCCACGTTAATTTTTTAAAATTATTTATTTATAGCACAATTGATGGATCAATTAATGCCACTTTTCCTATTGTCTGTCCCTAATTTGAGCTATTTTGGCAGCTTTTTGGAAGCTGTTGCCTACGCTTTTGTTTTTTCCTCTCACTGAGTTTAAGGCTGTTCGATGTTCGGCTAACATCAGGAAGTTCGGAGAACATGGCCAAACCAAACTTTAAAAAGGTTCGCTCATCTCTATTCTCAAATTTGAAAGTTATGGGAGAACTTTCCGATAACTGTGGTCCCCCACTGATGTCGAGAAATGGACCCAGCGGCAAGGAGTGCAGGTTGATCATGCGCACTTTCTCGTCATTTACGTTCTCGTAATTCTCACAAACGATTAGCCGATTGATATGCACAGCAATCTCCGGCGTTCCCATTAACAATGAATGTAGCAATAAAATGCATAGTCGACCTCAGTTACATTCAGCCAGCCCTAGTTTTTGGGATTAGTGAAGGTCATGGCAGTTAAACGCCAGAAAGTCATCCCCTGTCTCATGGATAGGACTAGATGGTGGAATTTTGGTACACCTAAGTTATCATGGTTGTGGATCAATGTACATATTACTAGTTAATGTAGGAGTGGTCTTACTAGTTAATGTAGGAGGGGTCAGCTGCAGCTACATAGGGAACATTTCCTTATTCAGTTCAGAAGTGCCTGAGTGCCCAGGACATTAGCAGCTACAATGCAACTTTGTTTGACTAAGTGGAGAGAGCCCAGCCATCCACAGCATCAGGCCAGAAAAGCAGAGGCCAGCACAGCAGTAAGAAAGAGGGAAAGAAGACAGTACGCAGGCATAGGTAGCCCTAGAATGTGGCAGCTTATAGCTTTGGCAGATGTCCTCAGTACCGGTACGAAACAGTGGCTGGAGCAGAACCCAGAAGCAGTGAATTTGGAGCAAGACAGTGCTGGGACTTCACAGAGCACAATATTGAAGGGTAGGTCACTCGCCAGGTGGCAACTAGCTTCTGAGGTGGAAACTCTTTTGTCTGGAGCGAAGCAGACAGAGGAAGGCCAAACCGTCGCAGAGCTGAATTGGGAGGACACTGAGGACCCGTGCGGCAAGGCATGACCCTGTTATGCGTTATGTGAAAGGAAGGAAGGTGCAGGGAGAGAAGAGGAAATGTGTAATGCTAATCCTGTTGTAATTGGTGTGAAGAGTCTGGATGTGCTGCGTAAAGTTTACAGTAAAGTTGTGGATTTGAAAGTTGAAAAGGACTGTGTCTCAATCTTTATTACACCGACTGATGGGAACCCACAGCGAAACAGAGGTGACCCTGATGGTGCAGAGAATGGAGCCGCAGGTACACAAAGTGATGGACAATGTTTTCATGTAATAGGGGGGGGAGGGCACAGATACACCAGAGTGTTCGGCCATGACTACTGCCCTGGTCTAGCCCCTTACACATCCAATGAACTGTAATATGGTGGGACTGAGCAGCTATAACACAGAAGCTATAGAGAATGACATTGTAGTCATGCACACAGACATAGAAAAATAAACAGCATACATCACTGAATGAATATGGAAATTTACTGAAAATACTAATGACTAAAATGTGTCCTGTCTTTCTGAAAGAGCGTTCTCTCTTATAGCTTTCTCTCTTTCCATATAAAATTTACTATGAATATAAAGCAAGAATCTTATAATATACAGCTCTAGAAAAAAATAAGAGACCACCACATCAAAACCCTGTCATGGGCAGCTCAATCTCCAGATGTGAACCCTAATCTAAATGATTATGAACTTGTTTTCTTTGCATTATTTGAGATCTGAAAGCACTGTTTTTTTTTTTATTTTTACCATTTTTCTTTGTCACAAAAAAATATAAAAACGTATTGCTTGGAAATTCGGAGACATATTGTCAGAACTTTATAGAATAAAAGAACAATTTACATTTTTTTAGGATGAAATTGTGCGTCTCGGCTTATACTCGAGTCCTTGGGGTCGGCAGGTTATGGGGAGCTGCAGCTGTCTAATAATACTCACTTGCTCCTGGCGCGGTCCCTGGATGTCCTTGGTTCTTCGGGCACTGACAGCTTCTTCTTGTAGTGAGTGGTCACAAGGTACCGCTCATTACAGTAATGAATATGGACCCCACTCCACTCCCATAGGGGTGGAGCCGCATGTTCATTACTGTAATGAGCGGTACCATGTGACCACTCACTACAGGAAGAAGCTGCCGGTGTTGGGGAACAGACGTGCAGGGACTGCGCCAGGAGCAGGTGAGTATAACGCAGTGCGTGATATTCACCTGTTCCTCTTTCCACAGTCGGCACTGCTCCGTCTTTCGCGTCCTCTGCAGTGACGCTCAGGTCAGAGGGCACGATGACGCTATTAGTGTGTGCCGCCCTCTGTCTGATCGTCAGTGCAGAGGACGGGGAAGACACAGCGGAGCCGACGGTGGAAGGGGAGCACGTGAATATAGCAAGTACCGGCGGCCAGGGAGTTGAGTATGTCATTTTTTTTTTAATTGCAGCAACAGCATATGGGGCAAATGTCTGTATGGAGCATCTTATGGGGCCATGGGCAGCATTATATTGGGCAAATATCTGTATGGGGCCATGTGCAGCATTATATGGGGCAAATGTCTTTATGGAGCATAATATGGCGCCATAATCAGCATTTGTGGAGCATTATATGGGGCAAATGTGTCTATGGAGCTTTAATAAGGGGGATTTCTGATAGTCCCACTGAATAGACTGTTAGAATTTGTATTATGGCAAGAAAAAAGCAGCTAAGTAAAGAAAAACGAGTGGCCATCATTTCTTTAAAAAATGAAGGTCAGTGAGTCCCAAAAATTGGGAAAACTTTGAACGGGTCCCCAAGTGCAGTGGCGAAAGTCATCAAGCACTACAAAGAAACTAGCTCACATGAGGACCGCTCCTGGAAAGGAAGACCAAGAGTCACCTCTGCTTCTGAGGATAATTTTATCCGAGTCACCAGCCTCAGAAATCGCAGGTTAACAGCAGTTCAGATTAGAGACCAGGTCAATGCCACACAGAGTTCTAGCAGCAGATACATCTCTACAACAACTGTTAAGAGGAGACTTTGTGCAGCCGGCCTTCATGGCAAAAAAGCTGCTAGGAAACCACTGCTAAGGAGACGCAACAAGCAGAAGAAACTTGTTTGGGCTAAAGAACACTGCACCAGACAGTGTGGGAACCACTCTATTTTTGAGAACCAGCCAAGATAACGCTGACAGCTGAGGGATGTAGCCCACAGCTGTCAGTTTAGCTAGGCTGGTTAGCAAAAGTGGAAGGGACCCCACGCCATTTATTGAACAGACGCAGGCTGGAGAATACTCCCATCATACACCTGGTGCCGTTGCTATCAGCGAAACTAGGCATATGATGATGAGAATTGTACTCATCAGCTGAATCCTGTGACCAGGGGTATCCTTTTTACCTCTGGTAACAGCTGCTGGCTCACATGCTGTCATCTGTCTGATAGCATGGGAATTCCGCAATCTGATCGGCGATAATGAACTTACCGCTTGATTAACACTGGATGTTTGGGCCCCCATTCATTTGAATGGGGTCCGAGTTTGAATTCAGATACTGTTCAGTTACCTGAACCAAACTCCTTTTAGATGTTTGGATGAACTAGCTGGACCCGAACATCCATGGGTTCACTACTCATCACTAGTGTTAATATACTTGCCAATCACAGTCTTCTCCTGTTTCCAGAGCTGCTATACTCCTCTGCTCACTTATGTGACTTCTATCCCAACTTGCTGGCTCACACTAGGGTTTATGTGCAGCCAGACGTTGCTTTTACAATGTAAAACTATAGAGCCTTGTTCTGAAGAGGACCAAATCGGTGCTGTAAAACAGGAAAGACAGTGATCAGTATGTATATTACCACACCATGGTTTTACCCACATTACATTGATTTAGCTATTAAGAAAGTTTTGTGTGTTACCTCTAAAATAAAACACTGTAGTAAATACAGGGCTTTGCTCTCCTCTCCCATGGCAACTCCTCTTTGCAGTAGTCTACGTTATCTGGTGAACTACTCTGAAATTATCACCCTAGGTCTTTAAAGTTTGGATAAAGTAGTGACCTGATGCATGGGTAATAAGTATCTATGTCCGCAGTTGCCTCCAGTTTGTCAGGAGTTAGCTGTCACCTCACTTGGCTAAACTACATGCAGATGTAATATAATATCTTTTGACACTCCTGACATCCATCCTTCAATCAGTAGAGTTGAGCGACCTTGACCTTTTTAGAGTCGAGCCGGGTTTCGCGAAACCCGACTATCTCAAAAGTCGGGTCGAGTGAAATCGGCCGATTATGACGTAAAGTCGGGATCGACCGAAACACGAAACCCAATGCAAGTCAATGGGGCAGCATAGTCGGCAGTGAGTGGGGGCCAGGAAAACACCTAGAGTGCCCATTTTAATGTCAAAACCATCCATTCTTCTTAATGAAGCTTGTCAAGCGTAATTTACCTTATAATAATTGGAAGGCATTTGAAATTGGGGGTCATTTGGCTAAAGTTGTGGTGGGTAGGGCTGGTTCAAGTAATTAGTGGGCCCAGGAAATCTGGACCACGTCACGGCAGTGGAGCAGGGAGAGGTAAGTATTTCAACTTTGCAAGTGCTGTGAACCTGAGCAAGCAGGGGGGGCCCACTCATTGGCATTGGCACTGGCACAGGGCCCCTCAAAGTACAGCGGTGTGTTTGCACGGCGGGGGCGCCTCCCACCGGCAGCAACACTTTTGCGTACTATGAGAGGCCCTGTGCCAGTGACGTCGCCAACTAGTATTCCTCCCCCCACCTGATGAAGGAACCTGCACTTTCATCTGCACCTTCCTCTTTGTCCCCGTGTAAGGTGGTATGGTATGCGGGAAGAGGAACCTGACTTTCAGCAGGGTCACAATGTTGTTGTGTAGCGTGCACGGGGAATGTTGCGTTATGGGTCAATGTACCAGCAGACTCATCTATCACTGGCTGGGCAATGGGCAGGATGAGGAGGAAACACAGATATAGGCCCAAATAATAAAGTGGGCTAAATGCAGTTCAAAATTGGTAACACAGGAATAACCAGGGGGCATTGCAGTGGAGGACAACTGGAATGAGAGGCTGACACAGAGAGTAGGCCCAAATCAGTAAGTAGTCGAAATGCAGTTCAAAATTGGCAACCGTAGTAAACAGGCGGCACAGCTTTGTTCAGTGGAGGAGAACAGCAAGGAGTGGCAGACACCAATAGTAGGCCCCAACCCAACTAGTAGGCCAAATGCAGTCTAACATTAACAACTACTTAACGAGCGCCTGAAAACGGAATTTCAGGACAGGAAACCAGGAGAACAGCAAGGAGCGGCAGACACTGTTAGTAGGCCCCAAACCAACTAGTACGCCAAATGCAGTTGTTCCATTTAACCACAATTTAACGAGAGCCTGAAGATAGAAGCTCAGGAAAGGCAACCTGGAGAACACCTTGGAGTGGAACACACCATCTCTCTCCACCCCATACCCATTTTGTAGGCCTAATGCTGTGTAGTTTTCTACAACTACTAAACGAGAGTCGGAAGACCGAAGCAATGGCAAGGCAACCTGGGGAACACCTTGGAGTGTAACACACCATCTCTCTCCACCCGATACCCATTTTGTAGGCCTAATGCAGTGTAGTTTTCTACAACTACTAAACGAGAGTCGGAAGATCGAAGCAATGGCGAGGAAACCTGGAGAACACCTTGGAGTGTAACACACCATCTCTCTCCACCCCATACCCATTTTGTAGGCCTAATGCTGTGTAGTTTTCTACAACTACTAAACGAGAGTCGGAAGACCGAAGCAATGGCAAGGCAACCTGGGGAACACCTTGGAGTGTAACACACCATCTCTCTCCACCCGATACCCATTTTGTAGGCCTAATGCAGTGTAGTTTTCTACAACTATTAAATGAGAGTCGGAAGACCGAAGCAATGGCAAGGCAACCTAGGGAACACCTTGGAGTGTAACACACCATCTCTCTCCACCCGATACCCATTTTGTAGGCCTAATGCAGTGTAGTTTTCTACAACTACTAAACGAGAGTCGGAAGATCGAAGCAATGGCGAGGAAACCTGGAGAACACCTTGGAGTGTAACACACCATCTCTCTCCACCCCATACCCATTTTGTAGGCCTAATGCTGTGTAGTTTTCTACAACTACTAAACGAGAGTCGGAAGACCGAAGCAATGGCAAGGCAACCTGGGGAACACCTTGGAGTGTAACACACCATCTCATTCCACCCGATACCCATTTTGTAGGCCTAATGCAGTGTAGTTTTCTACAACTACTAAACGAGAGTCGGAAGATCGAAGCAATGGCGAGGAAACCTGGAGAACACCTTGGAGTGTAACACACCCTCTCTCTACACCACGAAGGGCTGATTCTTAGGAAGGAAGGCTGTCGGAAAGAAGCAGGGCGCGTCCGAGGGTGATTATATTCTTATTAGGTATATACTCACCCTCGGACGCGCCCTGCTTCTTTATTTGTAATGAATGTTTATTTGCAATGTGGTTTTGACTTACTCTATTTTTTTGGTA
Organism: Ranitomeya imitator; assembly: GCF_032444005.1. Lineage (NCBI taxonomy): Eukaryota > Metazoa > Chordata > Amphibia > Anura > Dendrobatidae > Ranitomeya > Ranitomeya imitator. The sequence goes on along the minus strand of NC_091286.1, from coordinate 619,495,589 downwards.
AATAATGATTTTATTATTTTCATTGTTTTGCATCTTCTTGGCAATAATATAAAGAAGACGCGACAGGACAACACTCGGTGGATGCCATATCTGTGTTTTAAATTGAAAAAAACTTTCAGTTAACTACTTGCAGGAGAAAGTTATTGTAGCTGGTGGCCATTTTTAGTACTGTACCAGATTTTTGTTGTATGTGTTTGTTTTTAATGTTAAAATGTCTGCATTTGATATCTCTCCAGTATTTTCTTTTTTATAAGCAAAATACTTATTTTTATATTTTCTGATGTTGGTTCAAGGGGTACACGGGCAGCAGTAGACAGGTCAGTGGAGGCCTAGTGGAAGGAGGGACCGCAGACAGGCTTCGAAGCCCTAACATAATAAATTGGCCTGGCTGTAGGCAATTTACAATTGGTTCCAGGGGAACACGGGCGGCAGTAGACAGGTCAGTGGAGGCCTAGTGGAAGGAGGGACCGCAGACAGGCTTCGAAGCCCTAACATAATAAATTGGGCTGGCTGTAGGCAATTTAAAATTGGTTCCAGGGGAACCCGGGCAGCAGTAGACAGGTCAGTGGAGGCCTAGTGGAAGGAGTGACCGCAGACAGGCTTCGAAGGCCTAACATAAGAAAAATGTCAATACAATGGTATTGACAGTGCCAGGCATTGAAGGATGTCAGCGCATAGACTAAACATTGGTGGAGCTGTGAGAGAAAATTTTGCAAGTGGTAGAGCACTGTTTGACCTGGGGGGGGACTGTCTTGTGGCCGGCGGTACAGGCCCAGGGCCCCTCATATTACAACGGTGTGTCTGACGTTGGGTGCGCACCACCACCGCCAGACACTTTATTGTACTATGAGAGACCTAGTGGCAGTGCCGTCGACCAAAAGCGGGCACACCCACCTCTTCAGACAAACAGTACTCTCACGGGTGCTGGCGCCAAGTGGCGATACCACGGCCCCGTGTGGGGACTTTGGCCATTTAGGGAGGTGTTAACATGTCGGATGCTGGACAATCAGGTGCTGCAAATTATGAGATTGGAAAAGTCGTTCAGAATAGTCCACAGGCAAGACCTTTACATAGGAAAGCTAGGTGTCAGCCAGGCAAGGTGGGGCAAAAGATTTCGAAATCCAGTTGTGGTTCATTTTAATGAAGGTTAGATCATCTACATTTTGGGTAGCCAGACGAGTCCTTTTTTCTGTTAGTATTGAACCTGCAGCACTGAATACTCTTTCTGATAGGACACTGGCTGCCGGGCAAGCAAGCTCCTGCAATGCATATTCTGCCAATTCTGGCCAGGTGTCTAATTTTGATGCCCAGTAATCAAATGGGAATGACGGTTGAGGGAGAACGTCGATAAGGGATAAAAAATAGTTAGTAACCATACTGGACAAATGTTGTCTCCTGTCACTTTGAATTGATGCTGCAGTACCTGTCCTGTCTGCGGTCATAGCAAAATCACTCCACAACCTGGTCAGAAAACCCCTCTGGCCAACGACACTTCTGATTTCTGCCCCTCTAACACCTCTGGTCTGCTGGCCCCTGCAGCTCGTGTTAGAACGATCACGGGCGCTGTGTGCAGGGAATGCCAGAAGCAAACGGTCAACAAGAGTTGATTGTTTGGTTGCTAATATTAGTTCCAAGTTCTCATGTGGCATTATATTTTGCAATTTGCCTTTATAGCGAGGATCAAGGAGGCAGGCCAACCAGTAATCGTCATCGTTCATCATTTTTGTTATGCGTGTGTCCCTTTTGAGGATACGCAAGGCATAATCCGCCATGTGGGCCAAAGTTCCAGTTCTCAAATCTGTGGTTGTGCTTGTTGAGGGGCAGTTTCAGGCAAATCCACGTCTCTTGTGTCCCTCCAAAAACCAGAACCCGGCCTTGCCGCGCCACCAATTTCCAGTGGCCCCGGAAAAGCTTCCTCATTAAAAATATAATCATCCCCATCATCCTCCTCGTCCTCCTCCTCCTCTTCGCCCGCTACCTCGTCCTGTACACTGCCCTGGCCAGACAATGGCTGACTGTCATCAAGGCTTTCCTCTTCCTCAGCTGCAGACGCCTGATCCTTTATGTGCGTCAAACTTTGCATCAGCAGACGCATTAGGGGGATGCTCATGCTTATTATGGCGTTGTCTGCACTAACCAGCCGTGTGCATTCCTCAAAACTCTGAAGGACTTGACACATGTCTTGAATCTTCGACCACTGCACACCTGACAACTCCATGTCTGCCATCCTACTGCCTGCCAGTGTATGTGTATCCTCCCACAAAAACATAACAGCCCGCCTCTGTTCACACAGTCTCTGAAGCATGTGCAGTGTTGACTTCCACCTTGTTGCAACGTCTATGATTAGGCGATGCTGGGGAAGGTTCAAAGAACGCTGATAGGTCTGCATACGGCTGGAGTGTACGGGCGAACGGCGGATATGTGAGCAAAGTCCACGCACTTTGAGGAGCAGGTCGGATAACCCCGGATAACTTTTCAGGAAGCACTGCACCACCAGGTTTAAGGTGTGAGCCAGGCAAGGAATGTGTTTCAGTTGGGAAATGGAGATGGCAGCCATGAAATTCCTTCCGTTATCACTCACTACCTTGCCTGCCTCAAGATCTACAGTGCCCAGCCACGACTGCGTTTCTTTCTGCAAGAACTCGGACAGAACTTCAGCGATGTGTCTGTTGTCCCCCAAACACTTCATAGCCAATACAGCCTGCTGACGTTTGCCAGTAGCTGCCCCATAATGGGAGACCTGGTGTGCAACAGTGGCAGCTGCGGATGGAGTGGTTGTGCGACTGCGGTCTGTGGACGAGGTCTCGCTTCTGCTGGAGGACGAGGAGGAGGAGGAGGTGCGAATGGCTACAGCCAACTGTTTCCTAGACCGTGGGCTAGGCAGAACTGTCCCAAACTTGCTGTCCCCTGTGGACCCTGCATCCACCACATTTACCCAGTGTGCCGTGATGGACACGTAACGTCCCTGGCCATGCCTACTGGTCCATGCATCTGTTGTCAGGTGCACCTTTGTGCTCACAGATTGCCTGAGTGCATGGACGATGCGCTCTTTAACATGCTGGTGGAGGGCTGGGATGGCTTTTCTGGAAAAAAAGTGTCGACTGGGTAGCTCGTAGCGTGGTACAGCGTAGTCCATCAGGGCTTTGAAAGCTTCGCTTTCAACTAACCGGTAGGGCATCATCTCTAACGAGATTAGTCTAGCTATGTGGGCGTTCAAACCCTGTGTACGCGGATGCGAGGCTAAGTACTTCCTTTTTCTAACCATAGTCTCATGTAGGGTGAGCTGGACTGGAGAGCTGGAGATCGTGGAACTAGCGGGGGTGCCGGTGGACATGGCAGACTGAGAGACGGTGGGAGATGGTATTGTTGCCGCCGGTGCCCTAGATGCAGTGTTTCCTACTACGAAACTGGTGATTCCCTGACCCTTACTTCTTTGGCCTGGCAAAGAAACCTGCACAGATACTGCAGGTGGTGCAAAAAATGGTGGCCCTACACTGCCGGAAGGGATGTTGCGTTGATGACTAGCTTCATTGGCCGAGGATGCTACAACCTTAAGGGACGTTTGGTAGTTAGTCCAAGCTTGCAAATGCATGGTGGTTAAATGTCTATGCATGCAACTTGTATTGAGACTTTTCAGATTCTGCCCTCTGCTTAAGGTAGTTGAACATTTTTGACAGATGACTTTGCGCTGATCAATTGGATGTTGTTTAAAAAAATGCCAGACTGCACTCTTGCTAGCATCGGATACCTTTTCAGGCATTGCAGACTGAGCTTTAACCGGATGGCCACGCTGTCCTCCAACAGGTTTTGACTTTGCCACGCATTTTGGGCACGATACGGGCCCGGCAGATGGAACCTGTTGCGATGTTGATGCCTGCTGCGGCCCCTCCTCCTCCGCTTCAGAACTGCTGCCACCTGCACCCTGTTCCCCCAATGGCTGCCAATCGGGGTCAAGAACTGGGTCATCTATTACCTCTTCTTGTAGCTCGTGTGCAACTTCGTCTGTGTCACCTTGTCGGTCGGTGGTATAGCGTTCGTGATGGGGCAACATAGTCTCATCAGGGTCTGATTCTTGATCAGCACCCTGCGAGGGCAATGTTGTGGTCTGAGTCAAAGGACCAGCATAGTAGTCTGGCTGTGGCTGTGCATCAGTGCACTCCATGTCAGATTCAACTTGTAATGGGCATGGACTGTTAACTGCTTCACTTTCTAAGCCAGGGACGGTATGTGTAAAGAGCTCCATGGAGTAACCCGTTGTGTCACCTGCTGCATTCTTCTCTGTTGTTGTTTTTGCTGAAGAGGACAAGGAAGCGACTTGTCCCTGACCGTGAACATCCACTAACGACGCGCTGCTTTTACTTTTACCAGTTTCACGAGAGGAGGCAAAAGAGCTAGAGGCTGAGTCAGCAAGATAAGCCAAAACTTGCTCTTGCTGCTCCGGCTTTAAAAGCGGTTTTCCTACTCCCAGAAAAGGGAGCGTTCGAGGCCTTGTGTAGCCAGACGACGAACCTGGCTCCACAGCTCCAGACTTAGGTGCAATATTTTTTTTCCCACGACCACCTGATGCTCCACCACTACCACTACCCTCATTACCAGCTGACAATGAACGCCCCCGGCCACGACCTCTTCCACCAGACTTCCTCATTGTTTTAAAAACGTTACCAAACTAACGGTATTTGTTGCAGTCACACAACTTATACGGTGAGCTATAACTTCAGTATGATTTAGCTACCCCTTTACAGGTGGGTGAGACCACAACGAAAATCAGGCACAATGTTACACACTCTGTTGTTGGTGGCAACAAATGAGAGAGATGCCACACACGCAGGACTGTCACTGAAGCGCAAATGTAAATATTAATCTCCCACTGATTTGTGTTTTTTTTTTTAAAAAGGAGACTTTAGGAAAAAAAAAAAAAATGATTTTTTAAGGAAGAATTTATAAACCAAATAAAATGAAATGATTTTTTCAGGGAGAATTTAGAAAACAAATAAAACATAAAATAGCCTTTCTAGGGCCCAGTGAGTGAGAGAGGACGCACACAGGAGTCAGGAGTGGCACACAAGCCCAGAGGCCAATATTTATCTCCCACTGATTGATTTAGTGATTTTTTTCAGGTAGATTTTGGAACCCAAATCAAGCAAAAAAATTAATAGGCTTTCTATGGCCCACAATTGGAGAGAGAGAGATGGCACACCCAGGAGTCAAGACTGGCACACAAGCAGAAAGGGCAATATTAATCTCCCACTGATTTGATTTTTTTTTTTTTTTTCAGGAAGACTTTAGAAAAAAAAATACAAAAAAAATGATTTTTTTCAGGAATAATTTAGAAACCAAATAAAATAAAATGATTTTTTCAGGGAGAATTTAGAAAACAAATAAAACAAAAAATAGGCTTTCTAGGGCCCACTGAGTGAGAGAGGACGCACACAGGAGTCAGGAGTGGCACACAAGCCCAGAGGCCAATATTTATCTCCCACTGATTGATTTAGTGATTTTTTCAGGTAGAATTTAGAACCCAAATCAACCAAAAAAATAAATAGGCTTTCTATGGCCCACTATTTGTGAGAGAGATGGCACGCTCAGGACTGGCACACAAGCCCAGAGGCCAATATTAATCTCCCACTTTTTTTTTTTTTTTCCAGGGAAAATTTGTAAACCCAATAAAAAAAATAATAAATAGGCTTTCTATGGCCCACTATCTGAGAGAGAGAGATGGCACGCTTAGGACTGGCACACAAGCCCAAAGGCCAATATTAATCTCCCACTGATTGATTTATTGATTTTTTCAGGTAGATTTTGGAACCCAAATCAAGCAAAAAAATAAATAGGCTTTCTATGGCCCACTGAGAGATGGCACACACAGGAGTAAGGAGTGGCACACAAGCCCTGAGGCCAATATTTTTCTCCCACTGATTGATGTAGTGATTTTTTCAGGTAGATTTTAGAACCCAAATCAAGCAAAAAAATAGGCTTTCTATGGCCCACTGAGTGAGAGATGACACAGACAGGGATGGCACTCTAGCAGAAATGCCAATCTTAATCTCCCACAAAAAAAAAAAAAAAAAAGGAACTGTCCTACAATTACTATCTCCCTGCAGTAATCTCAGCCAGTTATGGCAGGCAGCAATAAGGAGTGGACTGATGCACAAATTAAATAAAAAGTGTGGACAAACAAACAAGATAGCTGTGCAGAAAGGAAGGAACAAGAGGATTTGTGCTTTGAAAAAAGCAGTTGGTTTGCACAGCGGCGTACACACAGCAATGCAGCTATCAGGGAGCCTTCTAGGGCAGCCCAATGAGCTACAGCGCTGAGGGGGAAAAAAAAAAAAAAATGTAGCTTCCACTGTCCCTGCACACCGAAGGTGGTGTTGGGCAGTGGAAATCGCTACAGCACAAGCGGTTTGGTGGTTAATGGACCCTGCCTAACGCTATCCCTGCTTCTGATGAAGCGGCAGCAACCTCTCCCTAGGCTCAGATCAGCAGCAGTAACATGGCGGTCGGCGGGAACGCCCCTTTATAGCCCCTGTGACGCCGCGGACAGCAAGCCAAACACTGCAATGCCCTTCTCTAAGATGGTGGGGACCAGGACCTATGTCATCACTCTGCCCACACTCTGCGTTTACCTTCATTGGCTGAGAAATGGCACTTTTCGCGTCATTGAAACGCGACTTTGGCGCGAAAGTCGCGTACCGCATGGCCGACCCCGCACAGGGGTCGGATCGGGTTTCATGAAACCCGACTTTGTCAAAAGTCGGCGACTTTTGAAAATGTTCGACCCGTTTCGCTCAACCCTATCAATCAGCATTAGTTCCAACTCAGTCCAGGCTACTGTGTTCACACCTAACATTCAGCACTCAAGTTGCCAACTTCTCACAACCGTCCTTGATGCTGATGACACCTAGCCTCTGCAATCAAGGTAACACATCTCTTCAAGCAAGTCTTAGTTTTTCTACACCATTCCACTATCTTGTATGGTGCTACAAGTTCCAGTTTTAAGCAATTAGTGCTTTTAACCCATGCAGTGCTGGGTGTTATTAGACAGAATTTGTCTATTGTCTATTATGTCTTGGCTGATTCAGTAGATTACACAAGAAGGAAAAAAAGTGCAGATTACACAAGAAGGAATGCAAACGGCAAGTCAGCAGGATCTATGAGCAACATGGCAGTTGTGACGACCTACATGGTGAGCTGCAACTTGTGCGACCAGAAGAAGAATCCAACGTCACCTGCCAAAAGTGTACACTACTCGCCCTTTAAGAAGAAAAGGTGCGGGGTCTGGAAGAAAGAATTGCAACTTTGAAACTCATCAAAGAAAATGAAATCTTCTTAGAACAGAAGCATCCATTCTCTACTGGACACAGAAGGTGAAAAAAGTGTCAGAGAACCTTCAAAATCAGACAAGTGAAAGCATGTGACCAAAATAAGCAAGACGTCCATGGCAACATCACCAACCACACAACTGAGAAACTGATATCAAGGCCTTGTGGAGGACGAAGATTGCACACCTAAGGAAGAGGCACTACCAGCAAGCAAGGAAGAAAAGGGCGCACAGCAACACCCAGAAGTGAAAACAAAAAGTACAGCCAAGAAGTGAAGAAGAGTGGTAGTGGTGGGAGACTCACTACTGAGAGGCACAGAAGCAGCCATCTGCAGACCGGTCATAACCGCAAAAGAAGTATGCTGCCTCCCAGGTGCGAAGATCTATGTGACCGATAGCATGCCAAAGCTCATCAGTTCCAAGGACGTCCAACCATTTCTTCTGATACATGTTGGCACCAATTACACGGCAAGGAAGGACCTATCGACAATCTAGGAAAGAAAGTAAAGGAACTGGATGTACAGGTAGTTATTTCTTCTATCCTTCCAGTAGACGGGCATGGCACCAGGAGATGGAACAGGATCATTGATGCTGACAACTGGCTAAGACGATGGTGCAGACAACAAGGATTCGGATTCCTGGACCAAAGTGTGAATTACCTGCACTACGGATTCCTCTCCAGAGATGGACTACACCTCAGCAAACCTGGGAAACACACATTCTCCCAAAGAGGGGAAGGGAAGAAAAATGTTAGACACAAACATGAAGCTGATGAAGGAAATGAGGTGCAGCAAAAAAGACCCAAGAAAACATTTCTAAAACATTCCACAGAGAGGAGATTGGAACAAAACTAAATCCTCTAAACTGCATGCTCTCAAACGCCAGAAGCCTGACAAACAAGATGGAAGAACTAGAAGCAGAAATAGCTGCAGGTAACTATGACATAGTGGGAATAACCGAGACATGGTTAGATGAAGGCTATGACTGGGCAGTTAACTTACAGGGTTACAGTCTGTTTAGAAAGGATCGCAAAAAATCGGAGAGGAGGAGGGGTTTGTCCTTATGTAAAGTCTTGTCTAAAGTCCACTTTAAGGGAGGATATTAGCGAAGGGAGCGATGATGTCGAGTCCATATGGGTTGAAATACATGGAGGTAAAAATAGTAACAAAATTCTCATTGGGGTCTGTTGCAAACCCCCAAATATAACAGAAATCATGGAAAGTCTACTTCTAAAGCAGATAGATGAAGCTGTAACCCATAATGAGGTCCTTGTTATGGGGGACTTTAACTATCCGGATATTAACTGGGAAACAGAGACCTGCGAAGCCCATAAAGGCAACAGGTTTCTGCTAATAACCAAGAAAAATTATCTTTCACAATTGGTGCAGAATCCAACCAGAGGAGCAGCACTTTTAGACCTAATACTATCTAATAGACCTGACAGAATAACAAATCTGCAGGTGGTTGGGCATCTAGGAAATAGCGACCACAATATTGTACAGTTTCACCTGTCTTTCACTAGGGGGACTTGTCAGGGAGTCACAAAACACTAAACTTTAGGAAGGCAATGTTTGACCAACTTAGAGATGCCCTTAATCTGGTTGACTGGGACAATGTAATCAGAAATAAGAATATAGATAATAAATGGGAAATATTTAATAACATCCTAAATAGGCACTGTAAGCGGTTACACCTTGTGGGAATAAAAGGACAAAAAATAGGAAAAACCCAATGTGGCTAAACAAAGAAGTAAGACAGGCAATTAGCAGTAAAAAGAAAGCACTTAAACTAATAAAGCAGGATGGCACCATTGAAGCTCTAAAAAACTATAGGGAGAAAAATACTTTATCTAAAAATCTAATTAAAGCTGCCAAAAAGGAAACAAGGAAGCACAATGCTAAGGAGAGTAAAACTAATCCCAAACTGTTCTTCAACTATATCAATAGTAAAAGAATCATAAGTGAATGTGTAGGCCCCTTAAAAAATTGTGAGGAAAGAATGGTTGTAGATGACGAGGAAAAAGCTAATATAGCAAACACATTCTTCTCCACGATATTCACAGTGGAAAATGAAATGCTAGGTGAAATGCCGAGAGACAACGAAACCCCTATATTAAGGGTCACTAATCTAACCCAAGAAGAGGTGCGAAACCGGCTAAATAAGATTAAAATAGATAAATCTCTGGGTCCGGATGGCATACACCCACGAGTACTAAGAGAACTAAGTAATGTAATAGACAAGCCATTATTTCTTATTTTTAGGGACTCTATAGCGACAGGGTCTGTTCCAGAGGACTGGCGCATAGCAAATGTGGTGCCAATATTCAAAAAGGGCTCTAAAAGTGAACCTGGAAATTATAGGCCAGTAAGTCTAACCTCTATTGTTGGTAAAATATTTGAAGGGTTTCTGAGGGATGTTATTCTGGATTATCTCAATGAGAATAACTGTTTAACTCCATATCAGCATGGGTTTATGAGAAATCGCTCCTGTCAAACCAATCTAATCAGTTTTTATGAAGAGGTAAGCTATAGACTGGACCAAGGTGAGTCATTGGACGTTTTATATCTTGATTTTTCCAAAGCGTTTGATACCGTGCCACACAAGAGGTTCTTACACAAAATGAGAATGCTTGGTCTGGGGGAAAATGTGTGTAAATGGGTTAGTAACTGGCTTAGTGATAGAGAATATACCATTTATAACCACCCTCTGCTTTCTAACTGGGTCGCTGTGATCAGTAGGGTACCGCAGGGTCGGTGTTGGGACCTATTCTCTTCAACATATTTATTAATGATCTGGTAGAAGGTTTACACAGTAAAATATCGATATTTGCAGATTATACAAAACTATGTAAAGCAGTCAATACAAAAGAAGATACAGTGGGGCAAAAAAGTATTTAGTCAGTCAGCAATAGTGCAAGTTCCACCACTTAAAAAGATGAGAGGCGTCTGTAATTTACATCATAGGTAGACCTCAACTATGGGAGACAAACTGAGAAAAAAAAATCCAGAAAATCACATTGTCTGTTTTTTTAACATTTTATTTGCATATTATGGTGGAAAATAAGTATTTGGTCAGAAACAAAATTTCATCTCAATACTTTGTAATATATCCTTTGTTGGCAATGACAGAGGTCAAACGTTTTCTGTAAGTCTTCACAAGGTTGCCACACACTGTTGTTGGTATGTTAGCCCATTCCTCCATGCAGATCTCCTCTAGAGCAGTGATGTTTTTGGCTTTTCGCTTGGCAACACGGACTTTCAACTCCCTCCAAAGGTTTTCTATAGGGTTGAGATCTGGAGACTGGCTAGGCCACTCCAGGACCTTGAAATGCTTCTTACGAAGCCACTCCTTCGTTGCCCTGGCGGTGTGCTTTGGATCATTGTCATGTTGAAAGACCCAGCCACGTTTCATCTTCAATGCCCTTGCTGATGGAAGGAGGTTTGCACTCAAAATCTCACGATACATGGCCCCATTCATTCTTTCATGTACCCAGATCAGTCGTCCTGGCCCCTTTGCAGAGAAACAGCCCCAAAGCATGATGTTTCCACCACCATGCTTTACAGTAGGTGTGGTGTTTGATGGATGCAAATCAGTATTCTTTTTCCTCCAAACACGACAAGTTGTGTTTCTACCAAACAGTTCCAGTTTGGTTTCATCATACCATAGGACATTCTCCCAAAACTCCTCTGGATCATCCAAATGCTCTCTAGCAAACTTCAGACGGGCCCAGACATGTACTGGCTTAAGCAGTGGGACACGTCTGGCACTGCAGGATCTGAGTCCATGGTGGCGTAGTGTGTTACTTATGGTAGGCCTTGTTACATTGGTCCCAGCTCTCTGCAGTTCATTCACTAGGTCCCCCAGCTTTGTTCTGGGATTTTTAGTCACCGTTCTTGTGATCATTCTGACCCCACGGGGTGGGATTTTGCGTGGAGCCCCAGATCGAGGGAGATTATCAGTGGTCTTGTAGGTCTTCCATTTTTTAATTATTGCTCCCACTGTTGATTTATTCACTCCAAGCTGGTTGGCCATTGCAGATTCAGTCTTCCCAGCCTGGTGCAGGGCTACAATTTTGTTTCTGGTGTCCTTTGACAGCTCTTTGGTCTTCACCATAGTGGAGTTTGGAGTCAGACTGTTTGAGGGTGTGCACAGGTGTCTTTTTATACTGATAACAAGTTTAAACAGGTGCCATTACTACAGGTAATGAGTGGAGGAAAGAGGAGACTCTTAAAGAAGAAGTTACAGGTCTGTGAGAGCCAGAAATCTTGATTGTTTGTTTCTGACCAAATACTTATTTTCCACCATAATATGCAAATAAAATGTTTAAAAAACAGACAATGTGTTAGGGGTCGAGTTCCCGCTTCTGCACAGGGGGAATCTCGAGCCACCTCCGCTGCGGTCTCCCATTCTTGTCCAGCCGCAGTGGAGTCTGCTCAGCAAGGACGTCGGTCCCAGCGTCTTGCTCATTCTCACTCTGTTCTGAGAGTTACTGCTGCTTCTCCAGTCTCTGCCATTAAAGTCTGTGCTGGTCAGCAGCGAGCGGACTTCTCTGGGACTAAGTCCTTGTCTGCACGTACTGAGCATGCCCAGCGTAAGGTCTCCCGTTGGAGATCGAGGGTCATGTGCTCAGGCTCTGCAGCACATTCCATTGGTCCTCTTGGCAGGTCCTAGAAGGGCAAAGGTGCTGTGGCCACTTCCTGTGCTGCTGCTATATAAACTGCGCATGACCTCACGGCCATGCGCTAGTATTGTCTAACAATTGCTAATGTGTGTATGTTGTGAGTGCAAGTCGTCCTTGGATACCCCTACCCTATAGAATGACTGTTCGCGGAAGGTGTATGGCTGCTACCTAGCGCCCGACTTATCCTACAGCACTTGTCACACATTATAGCGTCCAGTTGCTGTGACCGCCAGTACGGCGCCGTGCACTTCCTCTGTGCTTTCCTTACCCAAGCCTGGGTGGTTAGTGGCGTTCGTCAGTGCGGCACTGCATGCACTCTTGTGCCTTAATATTGCTCTTCTGTTTCATTTCACACCCAGTTGCGGTGTTGTGCCAGCAAGGGTCTAATCGGACTTCAATCCCAGTTGGGGTTGAGTTCGCTGACTACTTGCTCACGCTTTAGGTGCGGTACCGCGGTCCTGTGCCTTAACAGGATTGCTTCTTTCACGCTGGGTGAGGTTAACCCACGCGTGTATACTTTAGTGTACTGCCATATAGTCTGATAATTGCTAGCAGCAGGTTTTCACCTGCACGGTGGACCCCGGACTGCGAACGCACCTTTACTATCTGTCTTGGTGCGTTCCGCCAGTCCTAACAGAATACTAGCGCCAGGGTCTGGCTAGTAAAATGTACAGTGGTACATCCAGCAGCTGGAGGGAAGGTTGGCGGCTCTTGAGCGTTCAACCTCAGCTGTGGATGTTACTGCTGTCGCTGTTCAGGCTGCAAGTGTGGCTGCAGCTACCTTGTCCACTGCCGCTCCTGTACCGACGCTATCTCGCCTCCCGCTACCAGAGAAATTTTCTGGTGACAGTAAGTCCTGTAGAGGTTTCGTGAGTCAGTGCTCAATACATCTCGAGCTTCTGGCCTCTCGTTTCCCTACAGAGCGGGCTAAGGTGGGCTTTATAATTTCCTTATTGTCGGACAGGGCGTTGCAGTGGGCTACGCTGCTGTGGGAGCGTGGCGATCATGTGGTGCAGAGTGCTCCGTTATTCCTGAACACTCTGAAGCAGGTCTTTCTAGGACCTCGTGTCACCCATGACACGGCGCTCCAACTGTTGGCACTGACTCAGGGCTCGTCCTTGGTCAGCTTTTTTGCCGTCCATTTCCGCACTCTAGCATCTGAGCTGGAGTGGTCGGATAAAGCCCTTATCCCTATATTTTGGAGGGGGCTGGCTGACCACGTTATGGATGCTCTGGCCACTAGGGAGATTCACGCCACACTGGAAGAGTTAATAACAGTATCTACTCGCATTGACCTCCGTTTTCACGAGCGGAGGTTAGAGCGAGCCCAGTGTAGGCAGAGGTTTCGGCTGGCTCCCACCTTCGCCAAACCTTTGGAATCTCCAGTCCAGGCTCCTGAGTTCCAGGAACCTAAGGTGGTGTCACGAGCGGGATCTAAGTCCCAGACCGCTCGTGCACTCCAGGGTTGCCATGTATGCCAACAGTCAGGACATCTTGCCACCAGATATCATCAGCGGTCGAGGAAACGTCAGCGTCTAGTGGTAGTAGGTGGAGGTGCACTAGACACTGCGACGTTTGCCTCCAAATTGTCCTTTAAGGGGACAATTACCTTTGGCTCATCCTCCCACTCGGTAGACCTCTGCGTGGATTCTGGGGCGGAGGGCAATTTTATGTCTTCTGCCTTCGCCCAACGTCATGCAATACCCCTGGTTATGCTATCTCAACCAGTAACGGTACGAGTGGTGAATGAGTCGACACTCCCCGCACAGCTAACACATCAGACCATCCCTGTTACTCTGTCCATGTCGCCATCCCATCAGGAGATTATTTCTCTGCTCGTCATTCCTGAGGGTATTGATGAGGTCCTGTTGGGGATACCTTGGCTACGGTACCACTCTCCTCACATCGAGTGGTCCTCAGGCAGAATTCTGGGATGGGGTGAATCATGTGGGGGTAGGTGTCACCGAGAGTGCGTTCAGGTTGCTACTACTGAGGTACCCGCAGATCTATCCTCTCTCCCCAAGCAATATTGGTCTTACGCAGACGTGTTCTTCAAGAAGGCGGCGGAGACCCTTCCGCCCCATCGCCCCTATGACTGTCCTATCGATCTCTTGCCTGGTGCAGAGCCTCCCCGGGGTCGAGTTTATCCATTATCTCTCCCGGAGACGGAGGCCATGTCTCAGTACATTCAAGAGAATCTGGCAAGAGGGTTTATCAGGAAGTCAGTGTCACCTGCTGGGGCAGGGTTCTTCTTCGTGCAGAAGAAGAATGGGGAACTACGTCCATGCATAGACTACAGGGGTCTTAACGCTATCACCGTTAAGAACAAGTATCCTTTGCCCTTGATATCCGAGCTCTTCGATAGGCTTCGGGGAGCTAGAGTGTTTACTAAATTAGATCTGCGGGGTGCTTACAACCTGATTCGCATCCGTGAGGGGGACGAATGGAAAACGGCGTTTAACACCAGAGATGGGCACTATGAGTATCTGGTGATGCCCTTCGGGCTCTGTAATGCCCCAGCCGTTTTTCAAGACTTTGTCAACGACATCTTCCGGGATATGCTTTCCACCTCAGTTGTAGTCTATCTGGATGATATTCTCATCTTTTCTCCAGATATTGACTCCCACCGGAGAGATGTTGGCAGAGTCTTCGACCTCCTACGGGCAAACTCTCTTTACGCTAAGTTGGAGAAGTGTATGTTTGAGCAGGAGTCTTTGCCGTTCCTGGGCTATATCATCTCCGCCCAGGGATTGGCTATGGATCCTGCCAAACTACAGGCTGTGATGGACTGGCAAGAGCCCCATTCTCTTAAAGTGGTGCAGCGCTTTATGGGGTTCATTAACTATTACCGCCAGTTCATTCCCCACTTCTCAACTCTGGTAGCTCCCTTGGTAGCCCTCACCAAGAAGGGAGCGAATCCTAAATTGTGGTCGGAAAAGGTCTCCAAGGCCTTCACTTCTATTAAGTCCCACTTTGCTAGCGCTCCCATCTTACATCGTCCCGATGTGGATAAGCCATTCCTAATGGAGGTGGATGCCTCATCCGTTGGTGCTGGAGCAGTCCTCTATCAGAAGGATGCTCAGGGTCGGAAGCATCCATGCTTCTTCTTCTCTAAGACCTTCTCGCCAGCGGAGAGAAACTACTCCATCGGGGATAGGGAGCTGCTAGCAATGAAGTTGGCCTTTTCAGAGTGGAGACATCTTCTGGAAGGTGCGCGGTTTCCCTTCCAGGTTTACACTGACCACAAAAATTTGGTCTACTTACAAACAGCCCAGCGGCTAAATTCTCCCCAAGCCAGGTGGTCCTTGTTCTTTTCCCGGTTCCACTTTTCTCTTCATTTTCTCGCCGGGGAGAAGAATATTCGTGCTGATGCGCTCTCTCGCTCCCTTATGTCAACTGAAGAGGAGGAAGAGGAGCCTCGGCTTATTGTTCCTTCTGAGAGCCTGAGAACCGTAGCGCCGGTTTCGCTTGAGTCTGTGCCTCCGGGCAAGACTTTTGTGCCCATTAATTTGCAACCAGAGGTTCTCTCTTGGGCTCATTTGTCCAGAGTGGGTGGACACTTTGGGACAAAGAGGACATCTGAGCTACTGGCGAGGACGTACTGGTGGCCGCATATGGTCCGGGATGTCAGGGATTATATTCTGGCGTGTGTCTCCTGCGCCAAAAATAAATCTCCGCGTCAAAGGCCAGCTGGGTTGCTCTATCCCTTGCCGGTGGCAGATAGGCCCTGGGAGATGGTCGGGATGGACTTTGTCGTGGGTTTGCCCAAGTCTCGCGGCTGTACCATCATTTGGGTCATCACCGATCATTTCTCGAAAATGGTGCATTTGGTGCCGCTACCACGGTTACCTTCTGCACGGGCCTTGGCTGCGTTGTTCATTAAGCACATCTTCCGCCTACATGGTATGCCTGACAAAATTGTCAGTGACCGGGGTCCCCAGTTTGCGTCTCGGTTCTGGAGAGAGCTGTGTCGTCTTCTCAGTATTGAGTTGAATCTCTCTTCCGCTTATCATCCCGAGACGAATGGGTTGGTAGAGAGGGCCAACCAGACCTTGGTCACATACCTGCGACATTTTGTTTCAGCCAGGCAGGATGACTGGGCATCCTTGCTATCATGGGCAGAGTTTGCACTGAACAACGCCGTAGCCAACTCCACTGGACAAACCCCATTCCTCCTCAACTATGGTCAGCATCCACGGGTACCTGTGCCTATGCCCGTGTCTTCCGCAGACTCCAGGGTGGCAGACTGGGCTGTGGAGGCACGGGATATTTGGGACCGCACTCAGGATGCCATTCGGGCCTCTAAGTAGAGAATGAGGTCCTCCGCCGATGCTCATCGGCGCCCCGCCCCGACCTTTGCTCCTGGCGACTTGGTGTGGCTCTCCGCCCGTAACATCAGGCTGCGAGTTGAGTCCACTAAATTTGCTCCTCGCTACTTGGGTCCCTTCAAGGTCCTCGAACAGGTTAATCCTGTGGTCTACCGTCTGGCCCTTCCTCCACGCCTTGGTATCACCGACACCTTTCATGTGTCCCTCCTTAAGCCTGTATACATTTCCCGGTTTTCTGAGTCATCTGCCGGGACATCGGGTTCGTCTACGGACGATTTCGAGGTGAACGCTATCTTGGGGTGCAAGGTGGTACGTGGCAAAAAAAATTTTTTGGTGGACTGGAAGGGTTACGGCCCTGAGGATAGGTCCTGGGAGCCTGCTGAGCACATTCGGGCTCCGCAGCTCATTGCTGCCTTCGAACGTAGCGAGGCCCAAGGAGGGGGGGGGCCCTAGGAGGGGGGATAATGTTAGGTGTCGAGTTCCCGCTTCTGCACAGGAGGAATCTCGAGCCACCTCCGCTGCGGTCTCCCATTCTTGTCCAGCCGCAGTGGAGTCTGCTCAGCAAGGACGTCGGTCCCAGCGTCTTGCTCATTCTCACTCTGTTCTGAGAGTTACTGCTGCTTCTCCAGTCTCTGCCATTAAAGTCTGTGCTGGTCAGCAGCGAGCGGACTTCTCTGGGACTAAGTCCTTGTCTGCACGTACTGAGCATGCCCAGCGTAAGGTCTCCCGTTGGAGATCGAGGGTCATGTGCTCAGGCTCTGCAGCACATTCCATTGGTCCTCTTGGCAGGTCCTAGAAGGGCAAAGTTGCTGTGGCCACTTCCTGTGCTGCTGCTATATAAACTGCGCATGACCGCACGGCCATGCGCTAGTATTGTCTAACAATTGCTAATGTGTGTATGTTGTGAGTGCAAGTCGTCCTTGGATACCCCTACCCTATAGAATGACTGTTCGCGGAAGGTGTATGGCTGCTACCTAGCGCCCGACTTATCCTACAGCACTAGTCACACATTATAGCGTCCAGTTGCTGTCACCGCCAGTACTGCGCCGTGCACTTCCTCTGTGCTTTCCTTACCCAAGCCTGGGTGGTTAGTGGCGTTCGTCAGTGCGGCACTGCATGCACTCTTGTGCCTTAATATTGCTCTTCTCAAAATACAAGTTTTAAAGTGGGCACCATCCAAAAAGTCTTAACTATAAGTGTTGTGGGTTCACTACCAAGCATGTAATAAATGTACCATAAAGAGAAAAAGAGCAGCACATGCGAAAAAAATGGTTGGAACACCACTATTCAATAGTTTCAAAATGTAACAAATTTTATTTAAACACAGAAAAAGTACTACACACAGATAAAAACATCTAAAAAGCTACTACAACGAGTAGATGTAACCCAAATTCCATGTTTCAATTCAGTACATCTGGCCATAAATGTTAGTTTGTACAACAATACTTATATACATAATTACAATGCTGCATATAACTGAGACAACAAGAGAGATTCTGTTTACAAATCCACAGAGTTCTCATAGGGGCTTTTACTAGATCTCTGACCGCTCCATAGGTGTGGACGTAGGGCAAAAAAGGCGCTCACTTAATAGCCCAAGAGTAACTATAATACAGCTATTTTACATGTGCTAGCATTTATCAAAGCAGACCCAGCTGTGATTGCGCCCTCAGAAAATGCTCACACACACATCTATTGGCATGATAGATCAAGAAAACCAAGAGGCATTGGAATATAGAGGTGGTGAGCACGGAGCTGTATATTTTACCCTAACCGGTCCAAAGAAGTCGCCCCCTGGTCCCTAAAGCAGCGGTGTAGCCAGGACATGGAAGATCAAAAGACCCACGCGTTCCGACACATACACTGTGTCTTTCTCAAGGTGAGTGTACTTTTTGAGTATAAGGTTGGCTATTTAAGCCTGAAAAATTAGATTTACCTGCCGGCAGGTGTGAGAGAGGCGCCGTAAGGCGGT
This sequence comes from Ranitomeya imitator, assembly GCF_032444005.1. Lineage (NCBI taxonomy): Eukaryota > Metazoa > Chordata > Amphibia > Anura > Dendrobatidae > Ranitomeya > Ranitomeya imitator. The sequence continues at coordinate 619,477,287 of NC_091286.1, read as the reverse complement.
GGCGTTCGTACTGATCGCGCTAACCCGGAAGTGTGTCACAAAGGTCAACCTGCATCACTGCGCTTGCGCAATAGAGTACAATTCCATGCGCCTGCGCTTTCTGTTGTCGGTACATTTTGTTCAACGGCGCTGTTGCGCTGGGGGAAATATGTCTCACAGATTACTTTAGAGCGCCTGCGCATTGTGGGTACAGATCCCTGTCCCTGCTTACAATTATATTGGGTATATAAAGTAGTTACAATTGTGCTCATTTCCCATTTTCGTCCGCCTGCATAGTTGTTCATATACATTTGCGCCCTAGTGCACATACAGATTCTGATACCCGCGCGTTAAACATACAAATATAGATGAATAAGTGAATTTTCTTCCCTGTTGTTTCAGACAAATGCTCGGAAATGAGAGGTGCTATAAGTGTAGGGTTTACTGGGTAGATGGTGAGTCCCATTTTCATAAGCCTGTATAGGTGGACCATTTCATATATGCTTGGGAAGAAACAAGTTAGAGCAGCCATCCCAGAGAAAATACACATATATGTCTCCAAAGGGGTAGTGACCAGAGTTCTTTTTTAGTTTTTATGTGTGTATGTGGGCCTCCTAGAGGACTTAGCCCATATTCCACAAATTTATGTAAGATAGACAGTCATAGAAACAATAACTGTAGCCAATCGTCTAGTCCCAACTGTGCTACAGATGGCAAGAGTGTCTGTCTTATATAGAGCTGGGGGGGGGGGGAAGGTTTTGGTTTAGGGGGGCGCAAATATCCATTCCCGTCCTAGTCCAATGTGGGGCATGTTGAATATTCATGTTTGTGTTGATCTTTTCTTGCAGGGCTTTTCTTCATATTCCGTTGGATTTCACTGCTATGATCCCTCCTACAAGCAGCAATACACAAAACAAAGAAAAAAAAAAAAAAAAAGAGAAGAAACCGAGAAAACAGAAAGGTAAAATTGGTACATAACACAAAAGGATGTCGAGTATCCATTGGACAAAACGCAAGCGGAATTATGAGACCGGTCCAGAGGGGTTACCAACGGGGAGGTAGTCAGGTTATTTCTTTTTATAGACTATAAAGGCACGGATGATTGACCTCGTGGAGACCAAAACATCCAACACCGCGGAGACACCATCACGTGTTTCTCAACGCAGTGATCCAGAACACTGCCCCCAAATATGCAAATGCAAGTAGAGGAGCTGCGGAGACACCATCACGTGTTTCTCAACGCAGGCAGTGAATAGCCAGGCCTTTCACCTGGAAGGAACAACCAAGGGAAGGGCAGCATCCAATAAAGGAAAACATCCAATAAAGGAAAACCACCTATGCCAAGCATGGTATCCATCCACAGACAGCTGTTTCGGGGTTTTTGCCCCTCATCAGTGTGGAGTAGGAAACTGGCTATCAGGAGCAGTGCCTAGTAGAAAGTCTATAAAGGCACGGATGATTGACCTCGTGGAGACCAAAACATCCAACACCGCGGAGACACCATCACGTGTTTCTCAACGCAGTGATCCAGAACACTGCCCCCAAATATGCAAATGCAAGTAGAGGAGCTGCGGAGACACCATCACGTGTTTCTCAACGCAGGCAGTGAATAGCCAGGCCTTTCACCGGGAAGGAACAACCAAGGGAAGGGCAGCATCCAATAAAGGAAAACATCCAATAAAGGAAAACCACCTATGCCAAGCATGGTATCCATCCACAGACAGCTGTTTCGGGGTTTTTGCCCCTCATCAGTGTGGAGTAGGAAACTGGCTATCAGGAGCAGTGCCTAGTAGAAAGTCTATAAAGGCACGGATGATTGACCTCGTGGAGACCAAAACATCCAACACCGCGGAGACACCATCACGTGTTTCTCAACGCAGTGATCCAGAACACTGCCCCCAAATATGCAAATGCAAGTAGAGGAGCTGCGGAGACACCATCACGTGTTTCTCAACGCAGGCAGTGAATAGCCAGGCCTTTCACCGGGAAGGAACAACCAAGGGAAGGGCAGCATCCAATAAAGGAAAACATCCAATAAAGGAAAACCACCTATGCCAAGCATGGTATCCATCCACAGACAGCTGTTTCGGGGTTTTTGCCCCTCATCAGTGTGGAGTAGGAAACTGGCTATCAGGAGCAGTGCCTAGTAGAAAGTCTATAAAGGCACGGATGATTGCCCTCGTGGAGACCAAAACATCCAACACCGTGGAGACACCATCACGTGTTTCTCAACGCAGTGATCCAGAACACTGCCCCCAAATATGCAAATGCAAGTAGAGGAGCTGCGGAGACACCATCACGTGTTTCTCAACGCAGGCAGTGAATAGCCAGGCCTTTCACCGGGAAGGAACAACCAAGGGAAGGGCAGCATCCAATAAAGGAAAACATCCAATAAAGGAAAACCACCTATGCCAAGCATGGTATCCATCCACAGACAGCTGTTTCGGGGTTTTTGCCCCTCATCAGTGTGGAGTAGGAAACTGGCTATCAGGAGCAGTGCCTAGTAGAAAGTCTATAAAGGCACGGATGATTGACCTCGTGGAGACCAAAACATCCAACACCGCGGAGACACCATCACGTGTTTCTCAACGCAGTGATCCAGAACACTGCCCCCAAATATGCAAATGCAAGTAGAGGAGCTGCGGAGACACCATCACGTGTTTCTCAACGCAGGCAGTGAATAGCCAGGCCTTTCACCGGGAAGGAACAACCAAGGGAAGGGCAGCATCCAATAAAGGAAAACATCCAATAAAGGAAAACCACCTATGCCAAGCATGGTATCCATCCACAGACAGCTGTTTCGGGGTTTTTGCCCCTCATCAGTGTGGAGTGGGAAACTGGCTATCAGGAGCAGTGCCTAGTAGAAAGTCTATAAAGGCACGGATGATTGACCTCGTGGAGACCAAAACATCCAACACCGCGGAGACACCATCACGTGTTTCTCAACGCAGTGATCCAGAACACTGCCCCCAAATATGCAAATGCAAGTAGAGGAGCTGCGGAGACACCATCACGTGTTTCTCAACGCAGGCAGTGAGAAGCCAGGCCTTTCACCGGGAAGGAACAACCAAGGGAAGGGCAGCATCCAATAAAGGAAAACATCCAATAAAGGAAAACCACCTATGCCAAGCATGGTATCCATCCACAGACAGCTGTTTCGGGGTTTTTGCCCCTCATCAGTGTGGAGTAGGAAACTGGCTATCAGGAGCAGTGCCTAGTAGAAAGTCTATAAAGGCACGGATGATTGACCTCGTGGAGACCAAAACATCCAACACCGCGGAGACACCATCACGTGTTTCTCAACGCAGTGATCCAGAACACTGCCCCCAAATATGCAAATGCAAGTAGAGGAGCTGCGGAGACACCATCACGTGTTTCTCAACGCAGGCAGTGAATAGCCAGGCCTTTCACCGGGAAGGAACAACCAAGGGAAGGGCAGCATCCAATAAAGGAAAACATCCAATAAAGGAAAACCACCTATGCCAAGCATGGTATCCATCCACAGACAGCTGTTTCGGGGTTTTTGCCCCTCATCAGTGTGGAGTAGGAAACTGGCTATCAGGAGCAGTGCCTAGTAGAAAGTCTATAAAGGCACGGATGATTGACCTCGTGGAGACCAAAACATCCAACACCGCGGAGACACCATCACGTGTTTCTCAACGCAGTGATCCAGAACACTGCCCCCAAATATGCAAATGCAAGTAGAGGAGCTGCGGAGACACCATCACGTGTTTCTCAACGCAGGCAGTGAATAGCCAGGCCTTTCACCGGGAAGGAACAACCAAGGGAAGGGCAGCATCCAATAAAGGAAAACATCCAATAAAGGAAAACCACCTATGCCAAGCATGGTATCCATCCACAGACAGCTGTTTCGGGGTTTTTGCCCCTCATCAGTGTGGAGTAGGAAACTGGCTATCAGGAGCAGTGCCTAGTAGAAAGTCTATAAAGGCACGGATGATTGACCTCGTGGAGACCAAAACATCCAACACCGCGGAGACACCATCACGTGTTTCTCAACGCAGTGATCCAGAACACTGCCCCCAAATATGCAAATGCAAGTAGAGGAGCTGCGGAGACACCATCACGTGTTTCTCAACGCAGGCAGTGAATAGCCAGGCCTTTCACCGGGAAGGAACAACCAAGGGAAGGGCAGCATCCAATAAAGGAAAACATCCAATAAAGGCCTGGCTATTCACTGCCTGCGTTGAGAAACACGTGATGGTGTCTCCGCAGCTCCTCTACTTGCATTTGCATATTTGGGGGCAGTGTTCTGGATCACTGCGTTGAGAAACACGTGATGGTGTCTCCGCGGTGTTGGATGTTTTGGTCTCCACGAGGTCAATCATCCGTGCCTTTATAGACTTTCTACTAGGCACTGCTCCTGATAGCCAGTTTCCTACTCCACACTGATGAGGGGCAAAAACCCCGAAACAGCTGTCTGTGGATGGATACCATGCTTGGCATAGGTGGTTTTCCTTTATTGGATGTTTTCCTTTATTGGATGCTGCCCTTCCCTTGGTTGTTCCTTCCCGGTGAAAGGCCTGGCTATTCACTGCCTGCGTTGAGAAACACGTGATGGTGTCTCCGCAGCTCCTCTACTTGCATTTCTTTTTATAGAAACCTGAGTATAGCAACTCCTCGTTTAACCCATCTGGTGCCAGACTACCCATCTCATATATCCATCTTGCCTCTCGGCGTAAAAGCTCTTCCGTGACATTGCCCCCCCTTATGTTGGTACTTACCCCCTCTAAACCCATGACCTTAAGGGAGTCACTCAGGCCAGCGTGTACCTCCAAGAAGTGTGATGCCACCGAAGTGATCATCTTCCCATTTGATGTATCTGATTTCGCTGTGGCTATGTTAGACAGGTGTTGTTGTGTTCTACGTCGGATCTCCCCCCACCCCCCCACCTTCCCCCCCCAGCTCTATATAAGACAGACACTCTTCCCATCTGTAGCACAGTTGGGACTAGACGATTGGCTACAGTTATTGTTTCTATGACTGTCTATCTTGCATAAATTTGTGGAATATGGGCTAAGTCCTCTAGGAGGCCCACATACACACATAAAAACTAAAAAAGAACTCTGGTCACTACCCCTTTGGAGACATATATGTGTATTTTCTCTGGGATGGCTGCTCTAACTTGTTTCTTCCCAAGCATATATGAAATGGTCCACCTATACAGGCTTATGAAAATGGGACTCACCATCTACCCAGTAAACCCTACACTTATAGCACCTCTCATTTCCGAGCATTTGTCTGAAACAACAGGGAAGAAAATTCACTTATTCATCTATATTTGTATGTTTAACGCGCGGGTATCAGAATCTGTATGTGCACTAGGGCGCAAATGTATATGAACAACTACGCAGGCGCACGAAAATGGGAAATGAGCACAATTGTAACTACTTTATATACCCAATATAATTGTAAGCAGGGACAGGGATCTGTACCCACAATGCGCAGGCGCTCTAAAGTAATCTGTGAGACATATTTCCCCCAGCGCAACAGCGCCGTTGAACAAAACGTACTGACAACAGAAAGCGCAGGCGCATGGAATTGTACTCTATTGCGCAAGCGCAGTGACGCAGGTTGACCTTTGTGACACACTTCCGGGTTAGCGCGATCAGTACGAACGCCACCGCCTTACGGCGCCTCTCTCACACCTGCCGGCAGGTAAATCTAATTTTTCAGGCTTAAATAGCCAACCTTATACTCAAAAAGTACACTCACCTTGAGAAAGACACAGTGTATGTGTCGGAACGCGTGGGTCTTTTGATCTTCCATGTCCTGGCTACACCGCTGCTTTAGGGACCAGGGGGCGACTTCTTTGGACCGGTTAGGGTAAAGTATACAGCTCCGTGCTCACCGCCTCTATATTCCAATGCCTCTTGGTTTTCTTGATCTATCATGCCAATAGATGTGTGTGTGAGCATTTTCTGAGGGCGCAATCACAGCTGGGTCTGCTTTGATAAATGCTAGCACATGTAAAATAGCTGTATTATAGTTACTCTTGGGCTATTAAGTGAGCGCCTTTTTTGCCCTACGTCCACACCTATGGAGCGGTCAGAGATCTAGTAAAAGCCCCTATGAGAACTCTGTGGATTTGTAAACAGAATCTCTCTTGTTGTCTCAGTTATATGCAGCATTGTAATTATGTATATAAGTATTGTTGTACAAACTAACATTTATGGCCAGATGTACTGAATTGAAACATGGAATTTGGGTTACATCTACTCGTTGTAGTAGCTTTTTAGATGTTTTTATCTGTGTGTAGTACTTTTTCTGTGTTTAAATAAAATTTGTTACATTTTGAAACTATTGAATAGTGGTGTTCCAACCATTTTTTTCGCATGTGCTGCTCTTTTTCTCTTTATTAATATTGCTCTTCTGTTTCATTTCACACCCAGTTGCGGTGTTGTGCCAGCGAGGGTCTAATCGGACTTCAATCCCAGTTGGGGTTGAGTTCGCTGACTACTTGCTCGCGCTTTAGGTGCGGTACCGCAGTCCTGTGCCTTAACAGGATTGCTTCTTTCACGCTGGGTGAGGTTAACCCACGCGTGTATACTTTAGTGTACTGCCATATAGTCTGCTAATTGCTAGCAGCAGGTTTTCACCTGCACGGTGGACCCCGGACTGCGAACGCATCTTTACCATCTGTCTTGGTGCGTTCCGCCAGTCCTAACACAGTCCTAACACAATGTGATTTTCTGGATTTTTTTTTCTCAGTTTGTCTCCCATAGTTGAGGTCTACCTATGATGTAAATTACAGACGCCTCTCATCTTTTTAAGTGGTGGAACTTGCACTATTGCTAACTGACTAAATACTTTTTTGCCCCACTGTGTATATATATATATATATATATATATATATATATATATATACACATATATACACATATATATATATATATATATATATATATATATACCGTATATACTCGAGTATAAGCCAAGATTTTGGGCTGAAAGTCCCCCTCTCAGCTTACACTCGAGTCATACCCAGGGGTCGGCAGGGGAGGGGGAGCGGGGGCTGTCTAATGCTCCTGCAGGTCTCTGGCTCCCCAGAGCTGCTGCTTCTTCCTGTACTGAGCGGTCACATGGTACCGCTCATTACAGTAATGAATATGCGGCTCCACCTCCCATAGGGGTGGAGCCGCATATTCATTACTGTAATGAGCGGTAACGGAGCAGGTGAGTATAATGGGGAGCGCTGCGCTGCATTCACCTGCTCCTTGTTCCAGCGCTGCTTCGTCTTCAGCATCTTCTGCAGTAACGCTCAGGTCAGAGGGCACGATGACATGGATAGTGCGCGCCCTCTGCCTGAACGTCAGTGCAGAAGATGCTGAAGATGGAGCGGCATCGGAACGTGGAGCAGGTGAATATTGAAAGTGTCGGGGGCCTGAGCGACTGAGAGGTGAGTATGTGATTTATTTTTTTATTGCAGCAACAGCAAATGGGGCAAGTGTCTGTATGGGGCATCTTATGGGGCCATAATCAACATTTGTGCAGCATTATATTGGGCAACTGTGGCTATGGCGCATCTTATGGGGCCATTATTAACCTTTTTGTAGGATTATATGGGGCATATTTTAATATGGAACATCTTATGGGGCCATCATAAACTTTATGGAGCATTATATGGGGCTCCTGATTCAATATGGATATTCAAAAACACTAAGGGTATGTTTCCACGTGCAGGAAACGCTGCGTGTTTGACGCTGCATAGAGACGCAGCGTCAAACACGCAGCGTCCAGATGTTACAGCATAGTGGAGGGGATTGAGTGAAATCCTGTCTCCACTATGCGTGGTAACACGCACGCGGCGGCCCTGCGACTCCAGACATGCGGTGCGTCTTTTAAGATTGCAGCATGTCCGTATACCTTGCGGCGACACTGCGTTGCCGCAAGGTATAACACAGGGCCCTATGCATGAGGTGCGATGATCCCGGATGTGTTCTATGAAGACATCCGGCATCATCGCGTCCCAGAAGGGGGCGGGGCTTTGCGCAGATCATGTTTGCCACTCCGACAAAACCGCCGGCCATCCTGATCGTGGACATATACCCTTAACCTACTGATGTCTCAATTAATTTTACTTTTATTGGTATCTATTTTTACTTTTGACATTTACCGGTAGCTGCTGCATTTCCCACCCTAGGCTTATACTCAAGTCATTATGTTTTCCCAGTTTTTTGTGGCAAAATTAGGGGGGTTGGCTTATACTCGACTCGGCTTATACTCAAGTACATACGGTATATAGAGAGAGCAAACAAAAAAGGAAACAGAAGATGTAAAAAATGCTTGAGAAATGATTTGTTTTATCCGAACGTTGCCGCGCCACAGGGCATTAAAGTCCTCTTTTTTACATCTTCCTGTGCTGTTTCCCTTTTTGTTCACTGTTTGAAAGGCCATTGGAATGCTGGTCAGGGAAGCGTGCACGCTTTAAGGTAATTTTTCTGGTGATGTTCCTTTTTTTCTTTCTATCTATCTATCTATCTATCTATCTATCTATCTATCTATCTATCTATCTTGCTGAAAAAAATAAAGGGAACTCTTAAACAACAGAACTCAAACTGTCCACTTAGGAAGCAACACTGATTGACAATCAATTTCACATGCTGTTGTGCAAATGGAATAGACAACAGTTGGAAATTATTGGCAATGATCAAGACACCCTCATTAAAGGAGTGGTTCTGCAGGTGGGGACCACAGACCACATCTCAGTACCAATGCTTTCTGGCTGATATTTTGGACACTTTTGAATGTTGGTTGTGCTTTCACACTAATGGTAGCATGAGACGGACGGAACAACCCACACAAGTAGCTCAGGTAGTGCAACTCATCCAGGATGGCACATCTATGCGAGCTGTGGCAAGGAGGTTTGCTGTGTCAGTCAGCGTAGTGTCCAGAGAATGGAGGTGCTACCAGTAGTGTTGAGCGATACCGTCCGATACTTGAAAGTATCGGTATCGGATAGTATCGGCCGATACCCGAAAAATATCGGATATCGCCGATACCGATATCCGATACCAATACAAGTCAATGGGACATCAAGTATCGGAATGTATCCTCATGGATCCCAGGGTCTGAAGGAGAGGAAACTCTCCTTCAGGCCCTGGGATCCATATTAAAGTGTAAAATAAAGAATTAAAATAAAAAATATTGTTATATTCACCTCTCCGGCGGCCCCTGGACATCAGCGGGAGGATCCGGCGTCCGGCACGGCTTCTTTCTTCAAAATGCGCGCCTTCAGGACCTGTGGAATGACGTCCCGGCTTCTGATTGGTCGCGTGCCGCCCATGTGACCGCCACGCGACCAATCAGAAGCCGCGACGTCATTCCTCAGGTCCTAGAAGGCGCTCATTCTAGGACTTTAGCTGAGGAATGACGTCGCGGCTTCTGATTGGTCGCGTGGCGGTCACATGGGCGGCACGCGACCAATCAGAAGCCGGGACGTCATTCCACAGGTCCTAAAGGCGCGCATTTTGAAGAAAGAAGCCGTGCCGGACGCCGGATCCTCCCGCTGATGTCCAGGGGCCGCCGGAGAGGTGAATATAACAATATTTTTTATTTTAATTCTTTATTTTACACTTCCGATACCGATACCCGATATCACAAAAATATCGGATCTCGGTATCGGAATTCCGATACCGCAAGTATCGGCCGATACCCGATACTTGCGGTATCGGAATGCTCAACACTAGCTACCAGGTGACAGGCCAGTACACCAGGAGATGTGGAGGGGGCCATAGGAGGGCAACAACCCAGCAGCAGGACTACTACCTCCACCTTTGTGCAAGGAGGAACAGGAGGAGCATTGCCAGAGCCCTTCAAAATCACCTTCAGCAGACCACAAATGAACATGTGTCTGCACAAATGGTTAGAAACTGACTCCATGATGATGGTCTGAGTGCCCAACATCCACAGATGGGGGTTGTGCTCACAGCCCAACACCATGCAGGACGCTTGGCATTTGCCACAGAACACCAGGATTGGCAAATTTGTCACTGGCGCCCTGTGCTCTTTACAGATGAAAGCAGGTTCACTCTGAGCACGTGACAGAGTCTGGAGATGCCGTGGAGAGCGATCTTCAGCATGACCGGTTTGGCAGTGGGTCAGTAATGATGTGGGATGGCATTTCTTTGGAGGGCCGCACAGCCCTCCAAGTACTTGCCAGAGGTAGCCTGACTGCCGTTTGGTACCGAGATGAGATCCTCAGACCCCTTGTGAGACCATATGCTGGTACAGTTGGCCCTGGGTTCCTCCTAATGCAGGACAATGCCAGAACTCATGTGGCTGAAGTGTATCAACAGTTCTTGCAAGATGAAGACATTGAAGCTATGGACTGGCCTGCCCATTCCCCAGACCTGAATCCGATTGACCACATTTGGGACATCATGTCTCGCTCCATCCACCAACGTCACATTGCACCACAGACTGTCCAGGAGTTGGCGGATGCTTTAGTCCAGATCAGGGAGGAGATCCCTCAGGAAACCATCCACCACTTCGTCAGGAGCATGCAAAAGCGTTGTACAGTAGGGAGGTCATACTGGAATGTGGAGGCCACACACAATACTGAGCATCTTTTCCTTGTTATGAGGCATTTCCACTGAAGTTAGATCAGCCTGTAATTTATTTTTCCACTTTGATTTTGAGTATCATTCCAAATCCAGAACTCCACGGGATATTGATTTACATTGATAATTGTTATTTTTTATTGTTCTGAACACATTCCACTATGCAATGAACAAAAATTTGCAACTGGAATATTTGATTCAGAGATATCTAGGATGTGGTATTTCAGTGTTCCCTTTATTCTTTATTTTTTTGAGCAGTGTATATACAGGGTGGGCCATTTTATATGGATACATCTAAATAAAATGGGAATGGTTGGTGATATCAACTTCCAGTTTGTGGCACACTAGTATATGGGAGAGGGAAAACTTTTCAAAATGGGTGGTAGCCATGGTGGCCATTTTGAAGTCGGCCATTTTGGATCCAACTTTATTTTTTCCAATGAGAAGAGTGTCATGTGACACATCCAACTTATTGAGAATTTCACAAGAAAAACCATGGTGTGCTTGGTTTTAACGTAACTTTATTCTTTCATGAGTTATTTACAAGTTTATGACCACTTATAAAATGTGTTCAAAGTGCTGCCTATTGTGTTGGATTGTCAATGCAACCCTCTTCTCCCACTCTTGACACACTGATAGCAACACCGCAGAAGAAATCCTAGCACAGGCATATATATATACAGCTCTGCAAAAATTAAGAGACCGCCACATCAAAACCCTGTCATGAGCAGCCCAATCTCCAGACCTGAACCCCATTGAAAACCTCTGGAATGTAATCAAGAGGATGATGGATAGTCACAAGCCATCAAACAAAGGAGAACTGCTTACATTTTTTTGCGCCAGAAACAGTGTGAAAGACTGGTGGAAAGCATGCAAAGACGCAGCTGTGATTAAAAATCATGGTTATTCCACAAAATATTGATTTCTGATCTCTTCCTTAGTTAAAACATTAGTATTGTTGTTTCTAAATTATTATGAACTTGTTTTTTTGCATTATTTGAGGTCTGAAAGCACTTTTTTTTTAATTTTAATGATTTTTCTCTGTCAGAAAAAAAATACAAAAATTATTGCTTGGAAATTTGGAGAGATGTTGTCAGAAATTTATAGAATAAAAGAACAATTTACATTCTACTCAAAGCATGCCTATAAAGAGAAGAATCTGAAAAACTGAATATTTTGCAGTGGTTTTTTAATTTTTGCCAGAGGCTGTGTATGTATATATATATATATATATATATATATATATATATATATTTATATACTAGATGGTGGCCCGATTCTAACGCATTGGATACTCTAGAATATGCATGTCCACGTAGTATATTGCACAGCCCACGTAGTATATTGCACAGCCACGTAGTATATTGCCCCATCACGTAGCCCAGCCACATAGTATATTGCCCAGCCACGTAGTATATTGCCCAGCCACGTAGTATATTGCCCAGCCGCGTAGTATATTGCCCAGTCACGTAGTATATTGCCCAGCCACGTAGTATATTGTCCAGCCACATAATATATTGCCCAGCCACGTAATATTTTGCCCAGTCACGTATTATCTTGCCCAGCCACATAGTATATTGCCCAGCCACATAGTATATTGCCCAGTCACATAGTATATTGCCCAGCCACGTAGTATATTGCACAGCGATGTAGTATACAGCACAGAGCCATGTAGTATATAGACTTAAAATAAAAAATAAACATATACTCACCCTCTGTTGAAGTCCTGGCCCTGTGTGCGGTGCACGCGGCAGCTTCCGGTCCCAGGGTTGGTATGGGCGCAGGACCTGTGATGACGTCGCGGTCACATGACCGTGACATCATGGCAGGTCCTTGTCGCCTACCATCCTTGCCACCAGAAACTGCCGCTTGCATGGAGCGGTTTTAAGAGCGTCGCGAGGAGCGGGAAAGGCGCCGGAATGTGAGTATATGATAATTTTTATTTTTTTAATTATTTTTAACATTAGATCTTTTTACTATTGAGGCTACATAAGCAGCATCAATAGTAAAAAAGTTGGTCACATAAGGTTAATAGCAGCGCTAATGGAGTGCGTTACACCGCGGCATAACGCAGTCCATTAGTGCTGCCATTAACCCTGTGTGAGCGCTGACTGGAGGGGAGTACGGAGCGGGCACTGACTGCGGGCAGAAAGGAGCGGCCGTGTTGCCGCCGGACTGCGCCCGTTGCTGATTGGTCGTGGGCATTTTGCCACAACCAATCAGCGACTTGGATTCCATGACAGACATAGGCCGCGACCAATGAATATCCAGAACACACAGAAAGACCGAAGTGACCCTTAGACAATTATATAGTATATATATATCTAATATATAAAGCTGAATTTGTGTGCGTGCGTATGTGTTTATGTCCAGGATTGGCATCTGCACTGTTGCAGCTACAGACACAAAATTTTGCACAGTCACACGTCTGGACCCCGAGAGCGTCATAGGCTATGTTTTGAGGCTAAATTTTAACCCTGCACTTTCCAATTCACCAAACAATTTTGCCCCTATCTACATAATGGGGAAAAAGTGAAAGGAAAAGTGTTCGAGGCAAATTGACAGCTGCCTGATGTGAACAAGGGGGACTTAAAGAGAGAGAGCAATGGTGTCAAAGAGTATATACCATACAGTTGCTAAGGTGAGGCCCCGATATGGGATACTCACCACACACAGGGATATGAACACACACACAAAATGCGCCACACACTACCACGTGCTTGAACACATATACCAGCCTCAGCACACATTTCACCACACATACACCAACCTCGCCAAATAAAAGTCGAAACACAAAAGTCACCGCTCAAAACTCGCCATGTGCAAAATTCGCCAAATGCAAAACTCGTCACAAGCAAAACTAGACTCACGCATAACTAGCCACACGTGCAAAACTCACCTCATGGAAAACTCGCCACATGCAAAACTTGCACATGCAGAAAAATTGCCACATGCACAAAAGTTGCAACACATGCAAAAGTTGCCTCACACAAAACTTGCACAGACTCAAAACGCACCACACATAAAACTCGCCACACGCAAAACTCGCCATGCGCAAAACTTGCTGCACACAACTTGCTACACTAACCTGTCACATGCAACTCGACACACAAAAAGTTGCTACACACATGTCGCCACACAAAACTCATCTCACAAAAGTAGCTATATGCATATCGCCACACGCGACTCAACACACAACTTGACACATGAAACTTGCCCTAAAACACACACAAGTCTGGTATTATCCTTCAAAAATGAAAATCTGATTAATAAGCAGACAAACTACAAGAGCAACGAATATACCATATAGGAAATACGGCAGCTGTCAGTCACATGACCTGTCTATTATCTGTATGTGTGAGCTACTACCGGGGGGAGGGCTTCCTGTTGGCTGGGGATTTATCAGGCTGCCAATTTAGCTTACAAATACTGAGGTAAAAATACTGACCAAATAACGTGTGAACGAGGCCTAATACAGGAGAAGATGACACACAGGTATATACTATATACAGGAGGAGATGACATACAGGTATATACTATATATAGGAGGAGATGACATACAGGTATATACCATATACAGGAGGAGATGACATAAAGGTATATAGAGCAGGAGATGACATACAGCAGGTATATACTATATACAGGGGAGATGACATACATGTATATACTATATACAGGAGATGACATACAGGTATATACTATATATAGGAGGAGATGACAAACAGGTATATACTATATACAGTAGGAGGTGACACATAGGTATATACAATATACAGAAGGAGATGACATACAGCAGGTATATACTATTTACAGGGGAGATGACATACAGGTTTATACTATATACAGGAGATGACATACAGGTGTATACTATATGTAAGGGAGATGACAAACATGTATATACTGAGGTGAAAATGAGAGGTGTTAGGTGAAAATGAAAAGGTGTGAGTGCAAAATGAGAGGAGTGAGGGAAAATAGTGGAGTGATCAGAAAATGACAGATGTGAGGTCGAAATGACAAGTGTTAGGGGGGAATAAGAGGAGTGAGGGGGAAAATAAGAGGAGTGAGGGGGAAAATAAGAGGTGTGAGGGAGAAAATGAGAGATGTGAGGGGGTAAATGAAAGATGTGAGGGGGGAAAAGAGGGGGGGCTGTAGGAACGGAGTTGAAGAATACCCCCCATGACTGCGTTGCCAAGGGAACGCAGGGGAGCAATTTTTAAATAGGAACGCAGGGAGAAGGGATTGGTTTAAGGGATGGGGGAGGAGTAGGGGGGTGGCCCAGAGTTGTGGGGCGGGTTAGGGGAAAAGTGCGGGAAAGGGGGCCATTATTTTCTGATATCCGACCTGAGAAGACGTGCAGGATGTCCTCGGTCGATGAAATCCTGGGGCAGCTGAGAGAGATGGCGAGGTCGCGGCGAGGAGGCTGGCTGGAGGATCAGCTGGCGTCTCTGCTGGGCAGTCCGGGAGCCCAGGGGACCAGATCCAGAAGGACCCGTCCCCCGGAGCGCCTGTGACCGGAGCTGGGAGGGCGCGGCAACCGCCGGCCACGGAGCCCCTCTCGGGACCCTGCGGAGTGTGCGGGCCGGCGGTCACCTACCCTCCCCGGCCCGTCCTCCGGCAGGAATCCACAGGCCGGCGCTGCTGGCGCTGGACGACGGTCGGGAGCAGCGGCGGCGCAGGCCCAGAGAGGAGCACAGGCCGCACCGGAAGTGTCTGGAGGAGTTCCGGGTCGCGGCTCCAACATGGCGGCGCCCAGCAGGAGCGGTACCCGGCGAGCAGCGCCGGCGACGTCACCGGTGATGAGGAGCAGAGGGCAAGGAGCAGCGGCGGGGCAGGCGAGGATCATCGGAGCAGCGGCGGGTACCTCGGGGTTTGAATCACCCCGGGGGCCTGGCAGGGGCGGCGCGGCAAGAGGAAGAGCGACGGGCAGGCGTACCTCAACACCGCAGCCTGGCCCAGCACGGCGGGGGCGAACGGTTGCAGCGGCTGGGGCTCGTGGCAGGGCCCAGCAAGAAGACAGGTCCGGAGTCGGGCTGGCGGCTGCCAGGTCCAGGTCACCCAGAAGGTCCAGGGAGAGTTCCAGTTCGCCTGCTCCGGTCCCCCCTGGTGACGAGGAGGCCAGGGGCGCGGGCCTGGAGCAACACAGCAGCGCAGAGGATTCCGGTTCCAGGAGCGACCCGCGGGAGTTCGGTGATCGCACGGCTGGCGGGGACACAGCACCTGCGCAGCTTAGTGAGTATGAGAATAATTCTGTGGCAGGGTGGGATAGTAATGCCTGGGTTGGGGATAGTTGGTATGGGGGGGTTGATTTGGCGGGGAGTGGGGGGCCCAGCACCGGGGGGGTCCCGGGGGTCAGGGAACTTTTGGCAGGCATGTCCCAGATTTTGAGGAGATTGGATGGGGAGGGCCGAGATAGTGCGCGGTCGTTTCCGTTGGGGGCTTGGTTGCCGGCTTCAGGTATGGGTTCGGGAGTGGTAGTCGGGTCCGATAGGGTTAGTGGGGTAGAGCAGGGGTCGACGGCAGGGGTGTCGGAGTCGGTACAGACTGATAAGGATAAAGGGGACAGGATCAAGTTAGATGATAGAGCTAAGGGGGAGGTTTATGTGTGTTTTGAGGGGCCGTTGGGGGCTCACTTAAAGAAAGAGGTTAAGGAAAAAATATGGAAGGATGAATATGTGGAGATATTCTCCCTATTGCCCCTGGAGAAGTTCAATCTGGATAAGGGTAAGAAGGAGGATAGTAAGAAGGAGGAGGAGGAGAAGAGGCGTTGGCATTTGATACCGCAGACGTTTGCGAATTGGCAGCAGGCGTTTTTCATTTTGGCAGGTGTTATAGGTGAGAAGTTTCCGGAGAATTGTGCAGGTTTGTTCTGCTATGTCGATGCGATAGGGGAAGCATACAGGGCGTACGGGGGCCAGGCGTGGTTACGCTATGACGAGCAGTTTCGGCAAAGGAAGGTGATTAGACCCGAGATAAAGTGGGAGCAGAAAGATATAGGTTTGTGGTTGAAGGTGATGGCTCCGACGCGGTTTGGGCAGTCCTTTCATGGGGGCGGAGGGAGTAGCGGTCAGCAGTCAGGACAAGGAAGTGGGGGACAGGGGTCACAGGGGGCTAAGGACAAAACAGGGACGTGTTGGCAGTTTAATGATGGCCAATGCAAATACGGCAGTACATGCAAGTTTAAGCATGCCTGTTCCCATTGCGGAGGGGCCTCACATGGAGTGGCCAAGTGTTTTAAAAAAGCGAGGGGCAAATCAGCAGTGGGAGGCGGTCATGGGGGTGACACCGGAGAAGGTTCTAAAGATGGCCCCTTATCTAAATAGGTATCCGGATAAGGAAAAGGCCAGGTTGTTGTGGGATGGTTTTTCGGAGGGTTTTAGGATTCCTCATCCGGCTCATGCTATACCCTTTTCAAAAAAGAATTTGAGGTCGGCTAATCTTCAGCCAGATGTGGTTACGGCTAAATTGGCGAAGGAGGTTGATTTAGGGCGTATGGCGGGGCCGTTTAGCGATTTACCTGTGGAAGGGGTGGTTGTTTCGCCTCTTGGGGTTGTCCCTAAAAAAGAGCCCAATAAGTTTCGCCTTATTCAGCATTTGTCTTATCCAAAGTGACAGTCAGTTAAATACGGGATAGCGGAGGAGCTTTGCTCTGTGGTTTATACCTCTTTTGATGCTGCGGTGCAATGGGTGCGTAGGTATGGCACAGGTGCATTAATGGATAAGACTGATGTTGAATCGGCTTTCTGTCTGCTTCCGGTTCACCCCGATAGTATCCCGCTGTTAGGATGTTTTTGGAATGAGGGGTTCTATCTGGACAGGTGTTTGCCTATGGGTTGTTCGATTTCCTGCTCGCTGTTTGAAGCTTTTAGTACTTTTTTGGAGTGGGTTGTTCGGGATGTTTCTCAGGTCCCGTCTGTTATTCATTACTTAGATGACTTTTTGTTTGTTGGCCCCGCGGATTCTTTGTTGTGCGGTAATTTGTTGGCTACAATGGAGTGGGTGGCAGGACAGTTTGGTGTTCCCTTAGCGCGTGATAAAACAGAGGGACCTGTCACGGTTTTGAGTTTCTTAGGGATTCTCATAGATTCGGAGAAGATGGAGTGTCGCTTGCCTGAAGAGAAGCTGTTGGCCTTACGGCAAGAGGTGATGAGATGCGAGAAGTTGCGCAAGGTTACGTTGAAAGAGCTACAGTTGCTGTTGGAGCAATTGAACTTTGCGTGCCGTATTATGCCTATGGGCAGGATATTTTGTAGGAGATTGTCAAGGGCTACGGCTGGCGTGCGTTCAGCACATCATTTTGTACGCTTGAACAAAGAGCACAGGGAGGATTTGGCGGTTTGGAGGCGTTTTTTAGACAACTATAATGGTAGGGCCCTGATCCAATAGGAGGATTTGAACGATTTTGATTGTGAAATTTTTACGGATGCGGCTGGTAGTGTTGGATACGGGGCTTATTGTGCTGGAAAGTGGAGTGTTGGGGGATGGCCTGATTGGTGGCGCGAAGCGGGTTTTACAAAAAATTTGGCGTTGTTGGAGCTGTTTCCAATTGTGGTTTCGGTGTTCATTTGGGGCAGTACTTTTAAGGATAGGCGGATACGTTTTCATTGCGACAATTCAAGTGTGGTGTCGGTGATCAATAGTCTGTCTTCTTCATCTCCTCCGGTTATAAAATTGGTTCGGGAATTAGTTTTGCGGTGCCTGGAGCTGAATACATGGATTTCGGCTGTACATGTTCCCGGCGTTCAAAATTCTATAGCCGATGCTCTGTCTTGTTTATAGTGGGTAGGGTTGAGCGACCTTGACCTTTTTAGAGTCGAGCCGTGTTTCGCGAAACCCGACTATCTTAGAAGTCGAGTCGAGTGGAATCGGCCGATTATCGCGAAAAGTCGGGTATCGCCCAAAACACGAAACCCAATGCAAGTCAATGGGGGAGCATAGTCGGCAGTGAGTGGAGGCCAGGAAAACACCTACACTGCCCATTTTAATGGCAAAAACATCCATTCTTGTTAAAGAAGCTTGTCAATCGTAATTTACCTTATAATAATTGGAAGGCATTTGAAATTGCGGGTCATTTGGCTAAAGTTGTGGGGGGTAGGGCTGGTTCAAGTAATTAGTGGGCCCAGTAAATCTGGACCACGTCACGGCAGTGGAGCAGGGAGAGGTAAGTATTTCAACTTTGCAAGTGCTGTGATCCTGAGCAAGCAGGGGTGGCCCACTCGTTGGCATTGGCACTGGCACAGGGCCCCTCAAAGTACAGCGGTGTGTTTGCATGGCGGGGGCGCCTCCCACCGGCAGCAACACTTTTGCGTACTATGAGAGGCCCTGTGCCAGTGACGTCGCCAACTAGTATTCCTCCCCCCACCTGATGAAGGAACCTGCACTTTCATCTGCACATTCCTCTTTGTCCCCGTGTAAGGTGGTATGGTATGCGGGAAGAGGAACCTGACTTTCAGCAGGGTCACAATCTTGCTGTGTAGCGTGCACGGGGAATTTTGCGTTATGGGTCAATGTACCAGCAGACTCATCTATCACTGGCTGGGCAATGGGCAGGATGAGGAGGAAACACAGATATAGGCCCAAAGAATAAAGTTGGCTAAATGCAGTTCAAAATTGGTAACACAGGACTAACCAGGGGGCATTGCAGTGGAGGACAACTGGAATGAGAGGCTGACACAGAGAGTAGGCCCAAATCAGTAAGTAGTCGAAATGCAGTTCAAAATTGGCAACCGTAGTAAACAGGCGGCACAGCTTTGTTCAGTGGAGAACAGCAAGGAGTGGCAGACACCAATAGTAGGCCCCAACCCAACTAGTAGGCCAAATGCAGTCTAACATTAACAACTACTTAACGAGAGCCTGAAAATGGAATTTCAGGACAGGAAACCAGGAGAACAGCAAGGAGTGGCAGACACCGATAGTAGGCCCCAAACCAACTAGTACGCCAAATGCAGTTGTTCCGTTTAACCACAATTTAATGAGAGCCTGAAGATAGAAGTTCTGAAAAGGCAACCTGGAGAACACCTTGGAGTGGAACACACCATCTCTCTACACCCCATACCCAATTTGTAGGCCTAATGCAGCGTAGTTTCCAACAACTACTAAACGAGAGCCGGAAGATCGAAGCTCAGGAAAGGCAACCTGGAGAACACCTTGGAGTGGAACACACCATCTCTCTACACCCCATACCCAATTTGTAGGCCTAATGCAGTGTAGTTTCCAAGAACTACTAAACGAGAGCCGGAAGATCGAAGCTCAGGAAAGGCAACCTGGAGAACACCTTGGAGTGGAACACACCATCTCTCTACACCCCATACCCAATTTGAAGGCCTAATGCAGTGTAGTTTCCAACAACTACTAAACGAGAGCCGGAAGATCGAAGCTCAGGAAAGGCAACCTGGAGAACACCTTGGAGTGGAACACACCATCTCTCTACACCCCATACCCAATTTGTAGGCCTAATGCAGTGTAGTTTCCAAGAACTACTAAACGAGAGCCGGAAGATCGAAGCTCAGGAAAGGCAACCTGGAGAACACCTTGGAGTGGAACACACCATCACTCTACACCCCATACCCAATTTGAAGGCCTAATGCAGTGTAGTTTCCAACAACTACTAAACGAGAGCCGGAAGATCGAAGCTCAGGAAAGGCAACTTGGAGAACACCTTGGAGTGGAACACACCATCTCTCTACACCCCATACCCAATTTGTAGGCCTAATGCAGCGTAGTTTCCAACAACTACTAAACGAGAGCCGGAAGATCGAAGCTCAGGAAAGGCAACCTGGAGAACACCTTGGAGTGGAACACACCATCTCTCTACACCCCATACCCAATTTGAAGGCATAATGCAGTGTAGTTTCCAACAACTACTAAACGAGAGCCGGAAGATCGAAGCTCAGGAAAGGCAACCTGGAGAACACCTTGGAGTGGAACACACCATCTCTCTACACCCCATACCCAATTTGTAGGCCTAATGCAATGTAGTTTCCAAGAACTACTAAACGAGAGCCGGAAGATCGAAGCTCAGGAAAGGCAACCTGGAGAACACCTTGGAGTGGAACACACCATCTCTCTACACCCCATACCCAATTTGAAGGCCTAATGCAGTGTAGTTTCCAACAACTACTAAACGAGAGCCGGAAGATCGAAGCTCAGGAAAGGCAACCTGGAGAACACCTTGGAGTGGAACACACCATCTCTCTACACCCCATACCCAATTTGTAGGCCTAATGCAGTGTAGTTTCCAAGAACTACTAAACGAGAGCCGGAAGATCGAAGCTCAGGAAAGGCAACCTGGAGAACACCTTGGAGTGGAACACACCATCTCTCTACACCCCATACCCAATTTGAAGGCCTAATGCAGTGTAGTTTCCAACAACTACTAAACGAGAGCCGGAAGATCGAAGCTCAGGAAAGGCAACCTGGAGAACACCTTGGAGTGGAACACACCATCTCTCTACACCCCATACCCAATTTGAAGGCCTAATGCAGTGTAGTTTCCAACAACTACTAAACGAGAGCCGGAAGATCGAAGCTCAGGAAAGGCAACCTGGAGAACACCTTGGAGTGGAACACACCATCTCTCTACACCCCATACCCAATTTGTAGGCCTAATGCAGTGTAGTTTCCAAGAACTACTAAACGAGAGCCGGAAGATCGAAGCTCAGGAAAGGCAACCTGGAGAACACCTTGGAGTGGAACACACCATCTCTCTACACCCCATACCCAATTTGTAGGCCTAATTCAGTGTAGTTTCCATCAACTACTAAACGAGAGCCGGAAGATCGAAGCTCAGGAAAGGCAACCTGGAGAACACCTTGGAGTGGAACACACCATCTCTCTACACCCCATACCCAATTTGTAGGCCTAATGCAGTGTAGTTTCCAACAACTACTAAACGAGAGCATGAAGATCGAAGCATTGGCGAGGAAACCTGGGGAACACCTTGGAGTGGAACACACCATCTCTCTACACCCCATACCCAATTTGTAGGCCTAATGCAGCGTAGTTTCCAACAACTACTAAACGAGAGTCGGAAGATCGAAGCTCAGGAAAGGCAACCTGGAGAACACCTTGGAGTGGAACACACCATCTCTCTACACCCCATACCCAATTTGGAGGCCTAATGCAGTGTAGTTTCCAACAACTACTAAACGAGAGCATTAAGATCGAAGCAATGGCGAGGAAACCTGGGGCACACCTTGGGGAGGCAGACACCGTTAGTAGGCCCTACCAAAGTTGTACCCCCAATGCAGTTTTAAAATTCCTAGAGGCTGAAAACAAGACTATTGACGCTCAGCTTTTTTCAAAGGAACACAGCTGAATTGAGTGGCGCAGACAGACACAGGTAGTAGGACTTAACCCAAAAATGTGGCTCAGTGCAGCTTAAAAAAGTTACAGGGGTACACAAGCAGCAGTGCTCTGGGCAGTGGAGGACAATTTCAATAGTGGACCGCAGACAGACTTTGTACGCCTACTATTAAAAAATGGATGCTCTATGCAATTAAAAATAGGTTCCAGGGGTCCACGGGCAGCAGTGGTGTGGTCAGTGGACGAGTATTGGAAGGAGGGACCGCAGACAGGCGTAGTAGGCCTAACATAACAAAATTAGGCTGTAGACACTGTAAAATTGGTTCCAGGGGTACATGGGCAGCAGTGGTGTGGTCAGCGGAGGAAAATTGAAATTAGGGACTGCAGACAGACTTTGTAGGCTGTCCCCTGTGGACCATGCATCCAACACATTAACTCAGTGCGCCGTAATGGACACGTAACTTTTTGTGGACATGCCTACTGGTCCATGCGTCTCTTGTCAGGTGCACCTTTCTACTGTTTGATTGCTTGAGTGCTATGACAGTGCAGACTTTTTCATGCCGGTGGAGGGCTGGGATGGCTTTTCTCGCAAAAGAAATGTCGACTGGGTAGCTTGAACCGTTGCACAGCGTAGTTAATCTGGGCTTTCTAAATATAAAACAAAGAAAAAAAGGAGGCTACATGCACTTTCAGCTGGGTTCCAGGGGTACACGGCCAGCATTGGTCTGGTCAGTGGAGAACTATTGGAAGGAGTGACCGCAAACAGGCATCGAAGGCCTAACATAGTAACACATTGCTGTTGGCAATTTTAAATTGGTTCCAGGGGAACACGGGCAGCAGTGGCCTGGTCAGTGTAGTAGTAGTAGAAAGAACGGACCGCAGACAGGCATCGAAGGCCTAAAATTAAAATTGCCTACAGCCAGCCCAATTTTTTTAATTGGTTCCAGGGGTATACGGGCAGCAGTGGTGTGGTCAGTGGAGGCCTAGTGGAAGGAGTGACCGCAGACAGGCATCGAAGGCCTAAAATAAAAAAATTGGGCTGGCTGTAGGCAATTTTAAATTGGTTCCAGGGGTACACGGGCAGCAGTGGCCTGGTCAGTGTAGTAGTAGTAGAAAGAACGGACCGCAGACAGGCATCAAAGGCCTAAAATAAAAAAATTGGGCTGGCTGTAGGCAATTTTAAATTGGTTCCAGGGGTATATGGGCAGCAGTGGTGTGGTCAGTGGAGGCCTAGTGGAAGGAGTGACCGCAGACAGGCATCGAAGGCCTAAAATAATAACACATGGCTGTAGGCAATTTTAAATTGGTTCCAGGGATACACGGGCAGCAGTGGCCTGGTCAGTGTAGTAGTAGTAGAAAGAATGGACCGCAGACAGGCATCGAAGGCCTAAAATAAAATAATTGGGCTGGCTGTAGGCAATTTTAAATTGGTTCCAGGGGTACACGGGCAGCAGTGGTGTGGTCAGTGGAGGCCTAGTGGAAGGAGTGACCGCAGACAGGCATCGAAGGCCTAAAATAAAAAAATTGGGCTGGCTGTAGGCAATTTTAAATTGGTTCCAGGGGTACACGGGCAGCAGTGGTGTGGTCAGTGGAGGCCTAGTGGAAGGAGTGACCGCAGACAGGCATCGAAGGCCTAAAATAATAACACATGGCTGTAGGCAATTTTAAATTGGTTCCAGGGGTACACGGGCAGCAGTGGCCTGGTCAGTGTAGTAGTAGTAGAAAGAACGGACCACAGACAGGCATCAAAGGCCTAAAATAAAAAAATTCGGCTGGCTGTAGGCAATTTTAAATTGGTTCCAGGGGTACACGGGCAGCAGTGGTGTGGTCAGTGGAGGCATATTGTAAGGAGTGACCGCAGACAGGCATCGAAGGCCTAAAATAATAACACATGGCTGTAGGCAATTTTAAATTGGTTCCAGGGGTACACGGGCAGCAGTGGCCTGGTCAGTGTAGTAGTAGTAGAAAGAACGGACCGCAGACAGGCATCGAAGGCCTAAAATAAAAAAATTGGGCTGGCTGTAGGCAATTTTAAATTGGTTCCAGGGGTACACGGGCAGCAGTGGTGTGGTCAGTGGAGGCATAGTGGAAGGAGTGACCGCAGACAGGCTTCGAAGGCCTAACATAACAAAAATGTCAATACAATGGTATTGTCAGTGGCAGGCATTGAAGGATGTCAGCGCATAGACTAAACATTGGTGGAGCTGTGAGATAATTTTGCAAGTGGTAGAGCACTGTTTGAGCTGGGGGGGGGGGAACTGTCTTGTGGCCGGCGGTACAGGCCCAGGGCCCCTCATATTACAACGGTGTGTCTGACGTTGGGTGCGCACCACCACCGCCAGAGACACTTTATTGTACTAGGAGGGACCCAGTGGCAGTGCCGTCGACCAAAAGCGGGCACACCCACCTCTTCAGACAAACAGCACTCTCACGGGTGCTGTCGCCAAGTGTCGATACCACGGCCCCGTGTGGGGAGTTTGGCCATTTAGTGAGGTGTAAACATGTCGTATGCTGGACAATCAGGTGCAGAAAATTACGAGATTGGAAAAGGCATTCAGAATAGTCCACAGGCAAGACCTTTTCATAGGAAAGCTAGGTGTCAGCCGGGCAAGGTGGGGCAAAAGATTTCGAAATCCAGTTGTGGTTCATTTTAATGAAGGTTAGATCATCTACATTTTGGGTAGCCAGTCGAGTCCTTTTTTCTGTTAGTATTGAACCTGCAGCACTGAATACTCTTTCTGATAGGACACTAGCTGCCGGGCAAGCAAGCTCCTGCAATGCATATTCTGCCAATTCTGGCCAGGTGTCTAATTTTGATGCCCAGTAATCAAATGGGAATGACGGTTGAGGGAGAACATCGATAAGGGATGAAAAATAGTTTGTAACCATACTGGACAAATGTTGTCTCCTGTCACTTTGAATTGATGCTGCAGTACCTGTCCTGTCTGCGGTCATAGCAAAATCACTCCACAACCTGGTCAGAAAACCCCTCTGGCCAACGCCACTTCTGATTTCTGCCCCTCTAACTCCTCTGGTCTGATGGCCCCTGCAGCTCGTGTGAGAACGATCACGGGCGCTGTGTGCAGGGAATGCCAGAAGCAAACGGTCAACAAGAGTTGATTGTTTGGTTGCTAATATTAGTTCCAAGTTCTCATGTGGCATTATATTTTGCAATTTGCCTTTATAGCGAGGATCAAGGAGGCAGGCCAACCAGTAATCGTCATCGTTCATCATTTTAGTTATGCGTGTGTCCCTTTTGAGGATACGTAAGGCATAATCCGCCATGTGGGCCAAAGTTCCAGTTCTCAAATCTGCGGTTGTGCTTGGTTGAGGGGCAGTTTCAGGCAAATCCACGTCACTTGTGTCCCTCCAAAAACCAGAACCCGGCCTTGCCGCGCCACCAATTTCCAGTGGCCCCGGAAAAGCTTCCTCATTAAAAATATCATCCTCCTCGTCCTCCTCCTCCTCTTCGCCCGCTAACTCGTCCTGTACACTGCCCTGGCCAGACAATGGCTGACTGTCATCAAGGCTTTCCTCTTCCTCAGCTGCAGACGCCTGATCCTTTATGTGCGTCAAACTTTGCATCAGCAGACGCATTAGGGGGATGCTCATGCTTATTATGGTGTTGTCTGCACTAACCAGCCGTGTGCATTCCTCAAAACACTGAAGGACTTGACACATGTCTTGAATCTTCGACCACTGCACACCTGACAACTCCATGTCTGCCATCCTACTGCCTGCTCGTGTATGTGTATCCTCCCACAAAAACATAACAGCCCGCCTCTGTTCGCACAGTCTCTGAAGCATGTGCAGTGTTGAGTTCCACCTTGTTGCAACGTCTATGATTAGGCGATGCTGGGGAAGGTTCAAAGAACGCTGATAGGTCTGCATACGGCTGGAGTGTACGGGCGAACGGCGGATATGTGAGCAAAGTCCACGCACTTTGAGGAGCAGGTCGGATAACCCCGGATAACTTTTCAGGAAGCACTGCACCACCAGGTTTAAGGTGTGAGCCAGGCAAGGAATGTGTTTCAGTTGGGAAAGGGAGATGGCAGCCATGAAATTCCTTCCGTTATCACTCACTACCTTGCCTGCCTCAAGATCTACAGTGCCCAGCCACGACTGCGTTTCTTTCTGCAAGAACTCGGACAGAACTTCCGCGGTGTGTCTGTTATCGCCCAAACACTTCATAGCCAATACAGCCTGCTGACGTTTGCCAGTAGCTGCCCCATAATGGGAGACCTGGTGTGCAACAGTGGCAGCTGCGGATGGAGTGGTTGTGCGACTGCGGTCTGTGGACGAGCTCTCGCTTCTGCAGGAGGACGAAGAGGAGGAGGAGGGGGTGCGAACGGCTACAGCCAACTGTTTCCTAGACTGTGGGCTAGGCAGAACTGTCCCAAACTTGCTGTCCCCTGTGGACCCTGCATCCACAACATTCACCCAGTGTGCCGTGATGGACACGTAACGTCCCTGGCCATGCCTACTGGTCCATGCATCTGTTGTCAGGTGCACCTTTGTGCTCACAGATTGCCTGAGTGCATGGACGATGCGCTCTTTAACATGCTGGTGGAGGACTGGGATGGCTTTTCTAGAAAAAAAGTGTCGACTGGGTAGCTCGTAGCGTGGTACAGCGTAGTCCATCAGGGCTTTGAAAGCTTCGCTTTCAACTAACCGGTAGGGCATCATCTCTAACGAGATTAGTCTAGCTATGTGGGCGTTCAAACCCTGTGTACGCGGATGCGAGGCTAAGTACTTCCTTTTTCTAACCATAGTCTCATGTAGGGTGAGCTGGACTGGAGAGCTGGAGATCGTAGAACTAGCGTGGGTGCCGGTGGACATGGCAGACTGAGAGATGGTGGGAGATGGTATTGTTGCCGCCGGTGCCCTAGATGCAGTGTTTCCTACTACGAAACTGGTGATTCCCTGACCCTGACTGCTTTGGCCTGGCAAAGAAACCTGCACAGATACTGCAGGTGGTGCGGAAAATGGTGGCCCTACACTGCCGGAAGGGATGTTGCGTTGCTGACTAGCTTCATTGGCCGAGGGTGCTACAACCTTAAGGGACGTTTGGTAGTTAGTCCAGGCTTGCAAATGCATGGTGGTTAAATGTCTATGCATGCAACTTGTATTGAGACTTTTCAGATTCTGTCCTCTGCTTAAGGTAGTTGAACATTTTTGACAGATGACTTTGCGCTGATCAATTGGATGTTGTTTAAAAAAATGCCAGACTGCACTCTTTCTAGCATCGGATACCTTTTCAGGCATTGCAGACTGAGCTTTAACCGGATGGCCACGCTGTCCTCCAACAGGTTTTGGCTTTGCCACGCGTTTTGGGCAAGATACGGGCCCGGCAGATGGAACCTGTTGCGATGTTGATGCCTGCTGCGGCCCCTCCTCCTCCGCTTCAGAACTGCTGCCGCCTGCACCCTGTTTCCCCAATGGCTGCCAATCAGGGTCAAGAACTGGGTACAGCCGGCACCAGCTGCTTCGAAAGCATCACCAAACCAGGGATTCAAGCTTCAGGAGGCTAATTTGCATATTCCAGGTGCCTTCTGGGAGAAGCGAAGTCTCCCTAAGCTAGAAGATCGTTGGGTACAGCCGGGACCAGCTGCTTCGAAAGCATCACCAAACCAGAGATTCAAGCTTCAGGGGGCTAATTTGCATATTCCAGGTGCCTTCTGGGAGAAGCGAAGTCTCCCTAAGCTAGAAGATCGTTGGGTACAGCCGGGACCAGCTGCTTCGAAAGCATCACCAAACCAGGGATTCAAGCTTCAGGAGGCTAATTTTTGCCTGTAGGACATTATTGCAAGAGAGCTTGGCTGAGTAGATTACACAAGAAGGAAAACACACAGCAAGTCAGCAGGATCTAGGAGCAACATGGCAGATGTGACAACCTACATGGTGAGCTGCAGCATGTGCTACATGTTCACAGATCGACCAGAAGAAGAATCCAATTTCACCTGTCAGAAGTGTAGACTAGTGGCCCTTTTAGAAGAAAAGGTGCGGGGTCTGGAAGAAAGAATAGCAACTTTGAAACTCATCAAAGAGAATGAAGACTTTCTAGACAGAACAGAAGCATCTCTACTGGTCACAGAAGGTGCAAAAAGTGTCAGAGAACCTCCAAAAGCAGATGAGTGGAAGCATGTGACCAAAAGAAGCAAGAAGACCATGGAGAAATCACCAACCACACAACTGAAGAACCGATATCAAATCTTTGTAGAGGATGAAGATGGCACACCTAAGAATGAAGCAATACCAGCAAGCAAAAAAGAAAAGGGCACACAGCAACAAGTGACAGCAAAAAGTACAGCCAAGAAGCAACGAAGAGTGGTGGTGGTGGGAGACTCACTACTGAGAGGCACAGAAGCAGCCATCTGCAGACCGGACATAACTGCAAGAGAAGTATGCTGCCTTCCAGGTGCGATGATCAAGGATGTGACCGATAGGATACCAAAGCTCTTCAGCTCCAAGGACGTCCACCCATTTCTTCTGATACATGTTGGCACCAATGACACGGCAAGGAAGGACCTACCGACAATCTGCAAGGACTTTGAAGAGTTGGGGAAGAAAGTAAAGGAACTGGATGCACAGGTAGTTTTTTCTTCTATCCTTCCAGTAGACGGGCATGGCACCAGGAGATGGAACAGGATCCTTGATGCAAACAACTGGCTAAGACGATGGTGCAGACAACAAGGATTTGGATTCCTGGACCACGGTGTGAATTACTGGTATGATGGACTCCTCGCCAGAGACGGACTACACCTCAACAAACCTGGGAAACACACATTCGCCAGAAGACTCGCTACACTCATCAGGAGGGCGTTAAACTAGAAGAAGAGGGGACGGGAAGAAAAACATTAGACTTGAACAAAGAAGACCCAGGAAAACATACTCAGAAGGGAGGTAAGAACATTTCTAAAACAATCCACAGCGAGGAGATTGGAACAAAACAAAATCCTCTAAACTGCATGCTCGCAAACGCCAGAAGCCTGACAAACAAGATGGAAGAACTAGAAGCAGAAATATCTACAGGTAACTTTGACATAGTGGGAATAACCGAGACATGGTTAGATGAAAGCTATGACTGGGCAGTTAACTTACAGGGTTACAGTCTGTTTAGAAAGGATCGTAAAAATCGGAGAGGAGGAGGGGTTTGTCTCTATGTAAAGTCTTGTCTAAAGTCCACTTTAAGGGAGGATATTAGCGAAGGAAATGAGGATGTCGAGTCCATATGGGTCGAAATTCATGGAGGGAAAAATGGTAACAAAATTCTCATTGGGGTCTGTTACAAACCCCCAAATATAACAGAAACCATGGAAAGTCTACTTCTAAAGCAGATAGATGAAGCTGCAACCCATAATGAGGTCCTGGTTATGGGGGACTTTAACTACCCGGATATTAACTGGGAAACAGAAACCTGTGAAACGCATAAAGGCAACAGGTTTCTGCTAATAACCAAGAAAAATTATCTTTCACAATTGGTGCAGAATCCAACCAGAGGAGCAGCACTTTTAGACCTAATACTATCTAATAGACCTGACAGAATAACAAATCTGCAGGTGGTTGGGCATTTAGGAAATAGCGACCACAATATTGTGCAGTTTCACCTGTCTTTCACTAGGGGGACTTGTCAGGGAGTCACAAAAACATTGAACTTTAGGAAGGCAAAGTTTGAACAGCTTAGAGATGCCCTTAATCTGGTAGACTGGGACAATATCCTCAGAAATGAGAATACAGATAATAAATGGGAAATGTTTAAGAACATCCTAAATAGGCAGTGTAAGCGGTTTATACCTTGTGGGAATAAAAGGACTAGAAATAGGAAAAACCCAATGTGGCTAAACAAAGAAGTAAGACAGGCAATTAACAGTAAAAAGAAAGCATTTGCACTACTAAAGCAGGATGGCACCATTGAAGCTCTAAAAAACTATAGGGAGAAAAATACTTTATCTAAAAAACTAATTAAAGCTGCCAAAAAGGAAACAGAGAAGCACATTGCTAAGGAGAGTAAAACTAATCCCAAACTGTTCTTCAACTATATCAATAGTAAAAGAATAAAAACTGAAAATGTAGGCCCCTTAAAAAATAGTGAGGAAAGAATGGTTGTAGATGACGAGGAAAAAGCTAACATATTAAACACCTTCTTCTCCACGGTATTCACGGTGGAAAATGAAATGCTAGGTGAAATCCCAAGAAACAATGAAAACCCTATATTAAGGGTCACCAATCTAACCCAAGAAGAGGTGCGAAACCGGCTAAATAAGATTAAAATAGATAAATCTCCGGGTCCGGATGGCATACACCCACGAGTACTAAGAGAACTAAGTAATGTAATAGATAAACCATTATTTCTTATTTTTAGTGACTCTATAGCGACAGGGTCTGTTCCGCAGGACTGGCGCATAGCAAATGTGGTGCCAATATTCAAAAAGGGCTCTAAAAGTGAACCTGGAAATTATAGGCCAGTAAGTCTAACCTCTATTGTTGGTAAAATATTTGAAGGGTTTCTGAGGGATGTTATTCTGGATTATCTCAATGAGAATAACTGTTTAACTCCATATCAGCATGGGTTTATGAGAAATCGCTCCTGTCAAACCAATCTAATCAGTTTTTATGAAGAGGTAAGCTATAGGCTGGACCACGGTGAGTCATTGGACGTGGTATATCTCGATTTTTCCAAAGCGTTTGATACCGTGCCGCACAAGAGGTTGGTACACAAAATGAGAATGCTTGGTCTGGGGGAAAATGTGTGTAAATGGGTTAGTAACTGGCTTAGTGATAGAAAGCAGAGGGTGGTTATAAATGGTATAGTCTCTAACTGGGTCGCTGTGACCAGTGGGGTACCGCAGGGGTCAGTATTGGGACCTGTTCTCTTCAACATATTCATTAATGATCTGGTAGAAGGTTTACACAGTAAAATATCGATATTTGCAGATGATACAAAACTATGTAAAGCAGTTAATACAAGAGAAGATAGTATTCTGCTACAGATGGATCTGGATAAGTTGGAAACTTGGGCTGAAAGGTGGCAGATGAGGTTTAACAATGATAAATGTAAGGTTATACACATGGGAAGAGGGAATCAATATCACCATTACACACTGAACGGGAAACCACTGGGTAAATCTGACAGGGAGAAGGACTTGGGGATCCTAGTTAATGATAAACTTACCTGGAGCAGCCAGTGCCAGGCAGCAGCTGCCAAGGCAAACAGGATCATGGGGTGCATTAAAAGAGGTCTGGATACACATGATGAGAGCATTATACTGCCTCTGTACAAATCCCTAGTTAGACCGCACATGGAGTACTGTGTCCAGTTTTGGGCACCGGTGCTCAGGAAGGATATAATGGAACTAGAGAGAGTACAAAGGAGGGCAACAAAATTAATAAAGGGGATGGGAGAACTACAATACCCAGATAGATTAGCGAAATTAGGATTATTTAGTCTAGAAAAAAGACGACTGAGGGGCGATCTAATAACCATGTATAAGTATATAAGGGGACAATACAAATATCTCGCTGAGGATCTGTTTATACCAAGGAAGGTGACGGGCACAAGGGGGCATTCTTTGCGTCTGGAGGAGAGAAGGTTTTTCCACCAACATAGAAGAGGATTCTTTACTGTTAGGGCAGTGAGAATCTGGAATTGCTTGCCTGAGGAGGTGGTGATGGCGAACTCAGTCGAGGGGTTCAAGAGAGGCCTGGATGTCTTCATGGAGCAGAACAATATTGTATCATACAATTATTAGGTTCTGTAGAAGGACGTAGATCTGGGGATTTATTATGATGGAATATAGGCTGAACTGGATGGACAAATGTCTTTTTTCGGCCTTACTAACTATGTTACTATGTTACTATGTTACTATCTATTACCTCTTCTTGTAGCTCGTGTGCAACTTCGTCTGTGTCACCGTGGCGGTCGGTGGTATAGCGTTCGTGATGGGGCAACATAGTCTCATCAGGGTCTGATTCTTGATCATTACCCTGCGAGGGCAATGTTGTGGTCTGAGTCAAAGGACCAGCATAGTAGTCTGGCTGTGGCTGTGCATCAGTGCACTCCATGTCAGATTCAACTTGTAATGGGCATGGACTGTTAACTGCTTCACTTTCTAAGCCAGGGACGGTATGTGTAAAGAGCTCCATGGAGTAACCCGTTGTGTCGCCTGCTGCATTCTTCTCTGTTGTTGTTTTTGCTTAAGAGGACAAGGAAGCGACTTGTCCCTGACCGTGAACATCCACTAACGACGTGCTGCTTTGACATTTACCAGTTTCACGAGAGGAGGCAAAAGAGCTAGAGGCTGAGTCAGCAAGATAAGCCAAAACTTGCTCTTGCTGCTCCGGCTTTAAAAGCGGTTTTCCTACTCCCAGAAAAGGGAGCGTTCGAGGCCTTGTGTAGCCAGACGACGAACCTGGCTCCACAGCTCCAGACTTAGGTGCAATATTTTTTTTCCCACGACCAGCTGATGCTCCACCACTACCACTACCCTCATTACCAGCTGACAATGAACGCCCCCGGCCACGACCTCTTCCACCAGACTTCCTCATTGTTTTAAAAACGTAAACAAACTAACGGTATTTGTTGCTGTCACACAACTTACACGGTGAGCTATAACTTCAGTATGATTTAGCTACCCCTTTACAGGTGAGTGAGACCACAACGAAAATCAGGCACAATGTTACACACTCTGTTGTTGTTGGCAACAAATGAGAGAGATGCCACACACGCTGGACTGTCACTGATGCACAAATGTAAATATTAATCTCCCACTGATTTTTTTTATTTTTTTTTTTCAGGGAGACTTTAGGAAAAAAAAATAATAGAATAAAATGATTTTTTCAGGAAGAATTTAGAAACCAAATAAAATAAAATGATTTTTTTCAGGGAGAATTTAGAAAACAAATAAAACAAAAAAAGGCTTTCTATGGCCCACTGAGTGAGAGATGACGCACACAGGAGTCAGGAGTGGCACACAAGCCCAGAGGCCAATATTTATCTCCCACTGATTGATGTAGTGATTTTTTCAGGTAGATTTTGGAACCCAAATCAAGCTAAAAAAAATAATAGGCTTTCCATGGCCCACAATTGGAGAGAGAGAGAGAGATGGCACACCCAGGAGTCAAGACTGGCACACAAGCAGAAAGGGCAATATTAATCTCCCACTGATTTGTTTTTTTTGTTTTTTCAGGGAGACTTTAGGAAAAAAAAATAATAGAATAAAATGATTTTTTCAGGAAGAATTTAGAAACCAAATAAAATAAAATGATTTTTTTCAGGGAGAATTTAGAAAACAAATAAAACAAAAAAAGGCTTTCTATGGCCCACTGAGTGAGAGATGACGCAGGGAAAATTTATAAACCCAATAAAAAAATAAATAAATAGGCTTTCTATGGCCCACTATCTGAGAGAGAGAGATGGCACGCTTAGGACTGGCACACAAGCCCAAAGGCCAATATTAATCTCCCTTTTTTTTTTCAGGGAGAATTTATAAAACCAAAAAAAAAAAAAAATAGGCTTTCTATGGCCCACTATTTGTGAGAGAGATGGCACGCTCAGGACTGGCACACAAGCCCAGAGGCCAATATTAATCTCCCACTTTTTTTTTTTTGTTCCAGGGAAAATTTATAAACCCAATAAAAAAAAATAAAAATAAATAGGCTTTCTATGGCCCACTATCTGAGAGAGAGAGAGATGGCATGCTTAGGACTGGCACACAAGCCCAAAGGCCAATATTAATCTCCCTTTTTTTTTCAGGGAGAATTTATAAAACCAAAAAAAAAAAAAAATAGGCTTTCTATGGCCCACTATTTGTGAGAGAGATGGCACGCTCAGGACTGGCACACAAGCCCAGAGGCCAATATTAATCTCCCACTGATTGATTTATTGATTTTTTCAGGTAGAATTTAGAACCCAAATAAAGCAAAAAAAAAAAAAAAGGGCTTTCTATGGCCCACTGAGTGAGTGATGATGCACACAGGAGTCAGGAGTGGCACACAAGCCCTGAGGCCAATATTTTTCTCCCACTGATTGATGTAGTGATTTTTTCAGGTAGATTTTAGAACCCAAATCAAGCAAAAAAATAAATAGGCTTTCTATGGCCCACTGACTGAGAGATGGCACACACAGGAGTCAAGAGTGGCACACAAGCCCTGAGGCCAATATTTTTCTCCCACTGATTGATGTAGTGATTTTTTCAGGTAGATTTTATAACCCAAATCAAGCAAAAAAATAAATAGGCTTTCTATGGCCCACTGAGTGAGAGATGGCACACACAGGGATGGCACTCTAGCAGAAATGTCAATCTTAATCTCCCACAAAAAAAAAACAAAACAAAAAAAAAAAAACAGGGAGTGTCCAACAATTACTATCTCCCTGCAGTAATCTCAGCCAGGTATGGCAGGCAGCAATAAGGAGTGGACTGATGCACAAATTAAATAAAAAGTGTGGACAAACAAAAAAGATAGCTGTGCAGAAAGGAAGGAACAAGAGGATTTGTGCTTTGAAAAAAGCAGTTGGTTTGCACAGCGGCGTACACACAGCAATGCAGCTATCAGGGAGCCTTCTAGGGCAGCCCAATGAGCTACAGCGCTGAGGGAAAAAAAAAAAAAATGTAGCTTCCACTGTCCCTGCACACCGAAGGTGGTGTTGGGCAGTGGAAATCGCTACAGCACAAGCGGTTTTGTGGTTAATGGACCCTGCCTAACGCTATCCCTGCTTCTGACGAAGCGGCAGCAACCTCTCCCTAAGCTCAGATCAGCAGCAGTAACATGGCGGTCGGCGGGAACGCCCCTTTATAGCCCCTGTGACGCCGCAGACAGCAAGCCAATCACTGCAATGCCCTTCTCTAAGATGGTGGGGACCAGGACCTATGTCATCACGCTGCCCACACTCTGCGTTTACCTTCATTGGCTGAGAAATGGCGCTTTTCGCGTCATTGAAACGCGACTTTGGCGCGAAAGTCGCGTACCGCATGGCCGACCCCGCACAGGGGTCGGATCGGGTTTCATGAAACCCGACTTTGCCAAAAGTCGGCGACTTTTGAAAATGAACGACCCGTTTCGCTCAACCCTAATAGTGGGAATGTTTCCGGGAGTTGGCTCCAGAAGCGGAAGATGCAGGAACGACATGCCCTTTTCATTTGTGACAGATTGTTGCGGACGAGGAGGTCGGCTGATTCAGTCTTCAGTGTCTGGAGGACGTGGTCAGGTTATGAGGCGTCATGGCATTTGTGGGAAGGGTGGTTGGAACAGTTGGGTTCAGTTGACAGGGTGATGGCGATTTTGCTTTTGATTGGATCGGCGGAGGAATGGGGTTGGTCTGTGTCGAAATTGAATACATTTATAGCTGGCATGGCTTTTGGTTTTAAGCTCCAGGGTTCCGTCGATGTCACTAAGGATTTCATGATTCGGCAGGCATTAAAAGGTTTCAGGAGAGGTTTTTCAACTTTCGATTCTCGGCGGCCCATATCTTTCGGGATGTTGGAACGTCTGGGGGAAGCATTGGGGGAAGTTTGTAGTTCTGGTTACGAGGCTGTTCTGTTTCGATTGGCATTTTCGTTGGCTTTTTTTGAGGCGTTGAGAATAGGGGAGCTGGTTTCCCCTAGTAGGTTTACAGCCGGGGGTTTGTTGGCGGAGGATATTGAATTTTGGTCAGGTGGGGTTGCCTTTTGGATTCGGCGGTCGAAGACTGATCAGTTTGGGAAAGGAAGGCGTGTGGTTTTAGGAAAAGTGATTGGGGGGGCAATGTGCCCTCACCGGTGTTTGGAAGATTATTGGGGTTTGCACCCTGATAGGTCTGGCCCACTTTTGCGGCACCGTCGGGGTGAATTTTTGTCCCGGTTCAAGTTCATGGCAGTTTTGAGACAAGCGTTGACAATTTTAGGCCTGGATCCCTTGTCATTTGGGACGCATTCATTTCGAATTGGGGCAGCATCTGAGGCTGCTGGTTTGGGGCTGGGTCCGGAAGTCATTCGTCG
The DNA here is from genome assembly GCF_032444005.1 of Ranitomeya imitator. Taxonomy (NCBI): domain Eukaryota; kingdom Metazoa; phylum Chordata; class Amphibia; order Anura; family Dendrobatidae; genus Ranitomeya; species Ranitomeya imitator. The sequence goes on along the minus strand of NC_091286.1, from coordinate 619,441,454 downwards.
TATTGGCAGGTGGTCGTCGAATCGTTATTTATCTTATGTGCGTAATTGATTTTGTGGGGGTATTAATTATCGTTGTATTTTGCAGGTCGGACCCCACTTCTGGCATGGATTTTCGGACATTCTTTTGTGCATTGGGGGGCGATTCGTGCCGATGTTAGACAAGATGGTAGGCAATTGGGATTTCAAAGGGAGACGGTGGTGGTCCGATGGTTGGGTTTTCGGGGCATGTCGTGGCGCGGGTTTTTGACTGAGTTTTCCAGATCGGTTGGTTTGGATCGTTCCCCAGACATTGTGGTGATACATTTGGGTGGTAATGATTTGGGGTCTAAGCCGGTGAGAGAATTAATTCGGGATATACGGTATGATCTTTTACGATTGTGGGTATCCTTTCCAGGGATGTTTACGGTGTGGTCCGACATAGTGCCCAGGAAAACGTGGAGGGCAGTACGCTCCATGAAGGGTATCAATAGGGCCCGGGTTAAGCTAAACAGGGCCGTGGCTAGTTTTGTTTCCCGTAATGGGGGGGTGGCGGTTCGCCACTTTGAGTTGGAAGCTGGTGTTGGAAATTATTGGAGGAGTGATGGCGTTCATTTGAACGATATTGGCTTAGATTTGTGGATGTTGTCAATCCAAGAAGGAGTAGAAAGGGCCATGGCGGTGGTGGGGCACTCGCGAGCCTGAGGTGTTCAGTGCTGCTCGTGGTTGGCGGGGGGCGGGGTTCTTGGAGTTGGTTTCATGGGGCTGATCTGGCTTTGGTTTACTGGCTCTGGACGGGGATTTTACCTCGGGAGCTTTGGGGTTGGTTTGCCCGGTAAACGGGTTACATGGTGCCCTCGAGCTGGTGGTTTACGGCTGAGGGTAAAGAAGGGTTTTCCATTTTGGTTTTGGGCTTTGCCTATTAGGTGCCAGATTTATTACCTCCAAGAACCCTCCCCTCAAGTTTTTATACAAATGTATTTAATAAAATGGCCGCTGTGGCCAAATTATCCAAAAGAAATAAGTGTTGTGTTTTTAATTAAGGGGGTTAATTAGTTATGGGGTATTAGGGTTAAAGGGGGTAAGAGTGGCTTGGTATCTCGGAGGTCCCATCTTGGAATACGCAGTCATGAAAGATGTGAGGGGGAAAATGAGAGGCGTGATGGGAAGTGAGGTGCTATAACTAACCACGATATTTACTATGCTCAGGCAACGCCGGGCTCTTTAGCTAGTATATATATATATATATATATATATATATATATTTATTTACTGTGAATAACTGCGTTTATGCTGTGAAACTGGAAGGTAATTCCCTATACAGCTTATCTTCCTTGTGCATTCAAACACATGGCCCAGCTTCATCTGGTAAGACCTGCCCTGCTTGTTTTTCTGCCATCCTGCATACCCTGGTGCTTATTGATACACATGTTGCTGGTGAATATGCAATCCTCTATTCTATCATCCAGAACTGCAGCTGAACCTAGTTATATAGTGACTCACAGTTGATGTGGTTTTTTGTTTGGAGTTGAACAGCTTCCCTGACTTTCTATCGGTCCCAGACCATCATGATAACATCTTCTAGCTACCACATGTATCTGCAGAGTTTAAAACAAAGAGTAGTGTTGAGCATTCCGATACCGCAAGTATCGGGTATCGGCCGATATTTGCGGTATCGGAATTCCGATACCGAATTCCGATACTTCCCGCGTATCGGATACCGGAATCGGAAGTTCCCAGAATTCAAATTGAACGCAGCAGCCAATGAGGAATGAATGAAAGTGTGGGCACATCCTGTTTAGCATGGTGGGCATGTAAGTACTGGCAAGGCTTGGATTGGCTGCTGAAATGATGTCACTCTGCACTATAAAAAAGCGCTGCCGCCATTTTGCGCTCACTCTGCTGTGATTTCAGTTAGGGACAGGACGCTGTGTTCTAACTGAGGGCCAGTTGAGCTAGCTAATTGCTTTATTTTCCTTTCCAAAGGCTAATTTAGCAAAACGCTGTGTGTTCTTCACTGTTCACCTTGCTCTTGCCTTGCAGCGCTGTTTTAACAGCGTTCTGCAAGGTCTCTGTGTGTGTGTGTGTGTGCAGCTCACTCTGTAGTCTGTGTGCAGCCATATACCCGGTTGTATTCAGCTCAGGGGGGGTTCACACTGCCTCACACAGTTGTTCTTTTTTGCTCTTAGTGCAGCCTGCTGCACATTTTTTCTCAAATTTCCTATTAGTGTTTTTCCACCAGTCTCCAGCTCTATTGTGGAAAAACACTACATAGGATAACCTAGAGGGGGGTTTTTGGGCCTTGCAGCGCCGTTTACGGCTGTCTGCACGGTCTCCGTGTGAGCCCAGCTCGCCCTGTAGTCTGTGTGCAGCCATAGCCGGTTGGATTCAGCTCAGGGTTCGTTACTGGCTCATACCTTGAGAAAAATTTTCCTTTTTTTCAAATAGTGCAGCCTGTTTAAAATTTGAAAAAAAAAATTCCTATTAGTGTCTTTCCACTCGTATCCAGCTAAATAGTGGAAAAACACTATATAGGATAACCTAGAGGAGGGTTTTTTGGCCTTGCAGCGCCGTTTACGGCTGTCTGCACGGTCTCCGTGTGAGCCCAGCTCGCCCTGTAGTCTGTGTGCAGCCATAGCCGGTTGGATTCAGCTCAGGGTTCGTTACTGGCTCATACCTTGAGAAAAATTTTCCTTTTTTTCAAATAGTGCAGCCTGTTTAAAATTTGAAAAAAAAAATTCCTATTAGTGTCTTTCCACTCGTATCCAGCTAAATAGTGGAAAAACACTATATAGGATAACCTAGAGGAGGGTTTTTTGGCCTTGCAGCGCCGTTTACGGCTGTCTGCACGGTCTCCGTGTGAGCCCAGCTCGCCCTGTAGTCTGTGTGCAGCCATAGCCGGTTGGATTCAGCTCAGGGTTCGTTACTGGCTCATACCTTGAGAAAAATTTTCCTTTTTTTCAAATAGTGCAGCCTGTTTAAAATTTGAAAAAAAAAATTCCTATTAGTGTCTTTCCACTCGTATCCAGCTAAATAGTGGAAAAACACTATATAGGATAACCTAGAGGAGGGTTTTTTGGCCTTGCAGCGCCGTTTACGGCTGTCTGCACGGTCTCCGTGTGAGCCCAGCTCGCCCTGTAGTCTGTGTGCAGCCATAGCCGGTTGGATTCAGCTCAGGGTGCGTTACTGCCTCATACCTTGAAAAAAAATTTCCTTTTTTTCAAATAGTGCAGCCAGTTTAAAATTTGAAAAAAAAAATTCCTATTAGTGTCTTTCCACTTGTATCCAGCTAAATAGTGGAAAAACACTATATAGGATAACCTAGAGGAGGGTTTCTTGGCCTTGCAGCGCCGTTTACGGCTGTCTGCACGGTCTCCGTGTGATTTAAACTAGCTCTGTAGCCCGATCTGCACCAAAAAAAAGGTTAAGTTCACCAAACACAACTTACACTTGTGTAGGCCACATTTGAAAAATAATAAAGTTTAGTCCACAATTTACAACATTAGTGTTTCTTACACCTGTTAGGAGGAGCATTACAGGAATAAGCACACTAAGGCCTTAGTACTTTTCTGCTTATCTTTATCTGTCAACCAAGATGAAGAGGGCAGGGAGTAAGGCACGTGGGCGTGGGCGCGGAGCAGGGAGAGGAGCAGGGAGAGGACGTGGTGATTCTGTGCCTGCTGCGGGCGCCGGTGACTCGTCGTCACTCAGTTTCAGCAGGGAACAGTCCTTCATGCGCAGCTTTGTCGGAGAGCGCCGTGCACCGCTGCTGCGTGAAGACCAAATTGAAGCCGTTGTCGGGTGGATGGCAGCTAACGCCTCGGCATCGACTTCAGTTAGTGCCACATCCTCTCAGGCACAGAGCACTGGAGAGCAGCCATCTGTCTCTTCACCACCTGCCAAATTGGCCAGGCAGTCAGAGAGCCCAGGACAGGAGCCGTCTCTACTTCTGTTCTCTGAATCTCTTGGCTTGGAAACAGGGGGCCAGCCAAGCAGCATTGGAGAAATGGAAGAAGAGGCAGTGTGCAGTGATGCCCAAAAGCTTTATCTCTCTGACTCTGAAGAGGCAGGTGGGCCAGTGCCTCCGGTGACCACAGCGCAGTACGCATCTGATGATGAAACTCAGGTGCCGCTTTCTCGTGCGTACTGTGCTGCTGAGACTACCCAGGAGGAGCAGTTGGTGGCAGAGGGTAGTGGAGATGATGAGGTCCTTGACCCATCGTGGCGTGAGGAACAGGAAGGTGGTGGGAGCAGCTCAGAGGAAGAGCTTCCTCTTACGGGCCAAAGAGGGAGAGGGAGGGGGAAGACTGCGGAGCCTGTAGCCTCCACTTTGGCACCCGTTAGGAGCCTGTCTCTTTCCAAAGCCAAAAAGGGCGCTCCCAAGACTTGCAGTGCCTGGTCCTTTTTTGACACAGTTGCAGATGACATTTGTTTTGTCAAATGCAAGCTGTGTCATCATAAAGTAAAAAGAGGGAAAAATGTCAGCAACCTCAATACCACAAATATGTGGAAACATGTGCGGACCAGGCACGCGGTGGAGTTACAGAAACACACTGAAGATGTAGGCCAACCAACAGCGGCAGCTACCACCTCTTCAGCTCGTGTTGCCTCTTCCTCCAGCTCACGCACAGCTGGTTTGGCTTCCTCCCAGAGACCTTGTGTAATTCCACCCACAGCACCACCTTCCCAGTCATCCTCACACTCCCAGTCTACTCTACAGCCATCGGTAGTACAGGCATGGGAGAAAAGGCGGGCATTCTCGGCCAACCACCCCCGAGCACAGGCTCTGAATGCAGGCATTGCCAAACTGTTGTCCCTGGAAATGCTCTCGTTCAGGCTGGTGGAGACTGACAGCTTCCGTGACTTGATGGCATTGGCAGTCCCACAGTACAAGGTGCCCAGCCGCTTTTACTTCAGCAGGCAGGCTGTCCCTGCCCTGCACAGGCATGTTGAGGCAAACATAAAACATGCGCTACTGAACGCCGTCAGTAGCAAGGTCCACCTCACCACCGATGCGTGGACCAGTCAGCATGGACAGGGGCGATATGTTTCCCTCACTGCCCATTGGGTTAATGTTGTTGAGCCAGGTACAGATCGTGCGAGTGGCGCAGGACGTGTCCTGCCCACTCCAAGGATTGCAGGAATCCAGTCTGTACGCATCGACTCCTCCTCTTACACCAGTTCCTCTGATTCCTCTCTGCAGGATCCGTCACAGTCCACCCCCACATGGACCCGTGAACGTTTACCTATGACCGACATGAGCACAGCCGTGGCCAAACGTCAGCAGGCCGTCTTGAAACTAGTTTCATTGGGGCATCGAAGCCACACAGCGCAGGAGCTCTGGAATGCCATAAAGCAGGAGAGCGATGTGTGGTTACTGCCAGCGAATCTCCAGCCAGGCATGGTAGTGTGTGACAATGGCCGAAATCTGGTGGCAGCTTTGGCCCTTGGCAACCTCACTCACATCCCATGTCTGGCACATGTGCTCAATTTGGTTGTGCAGAGTTTTCTGAGGGACTATCCGGATCTTGATGCCCTGCTGCACAAGGTCCGCCTAGAGTGTGCTCACTTGCGGCGTTCCAGCTTGGCCAGATCCCGCATTGCTGCTCTGCAGCGCCGATTCCGCCTTCCGGAACACCGCATCATATGTGACCTACCTACCCGGTGGAATTCCACGTTACATATGTTGGAGCGGTTGTGTGAGCAGCAGCAAGCAGTTATGGAGTACCAGCTGCATCAGGCGCAAAGAAGTCGCAGTCAGCGCCGATCAGACTTCACAACCACAGAGTGGGCCACTATGAAGGACGTCTGCCAGGTTTTGCGTCCTTTTGATTATTCCACGCGGATGGCAAGTGCAGATGATGCACTAGTCAGCATGACTGTCCCCCTTATCTGCCTGCTTCAGCAAACTTTGCAAGGGTTAAGGGATGATGTGGTGGAAGAGGTGGAGGATGAGGAGTCACCTTTTCCATCAGCTTCTGGAGAGTCAGCGCCACGTGGTTCCTCACAAAGGGGTACGCAGGGGCCAATTTGTGAGGAGGATGAGGAGGAGTCAATGGAGGAGGAAGAGCTCCGTCCAGAGGAGGGAGCGACACAATTGTCCAGTGGTCAGTGTGTACAGCGAGGGTGGGGTGATGACGAGCGGGCAGAGATCATGTCTCAAGCAGGGGACAGCGTTTCTGGGCCGGTTGGCACTCTGCAGCACATGGTGGATTTCATGCTGCAGTGCCTGAGAAACGACCGCCGCATCGACCACATTCTCAACATGCCTGATTATTGGGTGTTCACCCTCCTCGATCCTCGCTACCGGGACAACGTCCAAAACCTCATCCCTGCGTTGACCCGGGAGCGTAAATTGCGGGAGTACCACGACACACTGGTGAATTCCATCATCTTCTCCTGTCCAACTGAGAGGAGTGCTGCTAGTGCTTTACAAAGCAGCTCAGTGCGTCGAGGCAGTGGGGGAGGCTCTGCCCAAAGAGGGAGCAGAAGCAGTGCCTCTGCCCAAGGCAAGCCCAGTATGGCACAACTCTGGCACACTTTTGTGTGCCCGCCCCAAATGTCTACACCATCACCGGCGGCTCCAGTCAGCAGGAGGCAACGGTTCCGTCAGATGGTGACAGACTACATGGCTTGCCCTCTTACTGTACTCCCAGACGGCTCTTCCCCGTTCAAGTTTTGGGTCTCTAAGCTGGATACATGGCCAGAGCTAAGCCAGTATGCATTGGAGGTGCTGGCTTGCCCTGCGGCTAGTGTCTTATCGGAACGTGTCTTTAGTGCCGCAGGTGGTGTACTAACAGACCGTCGCATGCGACTATCCTCCGATAACGTTGACCGGCTTACTTTCCTGAAAATGAACCAGGCCTGGATCTCGCAGGAATTTGCCACTCCTCTGCCTGATTAAGTAATTGGGTGTCATCCAGGTCTCCTGCTGTGTTCATCTTTCTACCACCTGAACTGCTATTCCTGGGCTCCAACACCGCCAGTTGCGGCTCAGAAGTGCAGGCTGCACAGTAAAAACATACGACCCAGTGTTATTGGGTTTCAGTAACGTCAGCTGATCCCCAGCTGTGTAGCCGGCAATGTGTCCTGCGACCGCCACGCTGGCACAACAACCTAAATGTAAGGGAACCTGTCCCCCCCCCCCCCCCCCCGTCGTTTGTTACTGAAAGAGCCATCTTGTGCAGCAGTAATGCTGCACAAGGAAAAGGTAGCTCTTTTTTTTTAGCTCTTTGCACACGCAGAACTTAACACTTATAAAATGTGTTCACTGATACCGTTATACCGTCCCGGAGCTGGGACTTTCCTTCGTAATGTGACGCAGCACAGCCGTCATTCCTACCCCCTTGGTGCCATGCGCTGCCTCCTCAGCGTTGTTTTAAGCTGTCACGGAGCCTGCGCTGTTCTGTTATCCCTTGGGCATGCCCTATTTGCGCTGCCTGTCTTCTGACATAATTTGGTGTCAGGCTGGCTGCGCCTGTGCGGCCGCGCTGCCCGAGATCCCGCCTCGCAGTGTCTTCTGATTGAGTCACACTGCGGGCCTGGGATCCATGGGCATGCGCAGTGCATATCTTCCCCTCGGGCTCTCGCTCATTTCCCTCCGCCTTCTTTAGACTGTGCGCCGTCAGCTGATCCCTAGCATGCCACGGCCGTGACACCGCACAGTCTGAAGAAGAGGGAAGGAGGGGAGTGAGAGTCGAGGTTATGCACTGTGCATGCCCATGGTTCCAAGGCCCGCAGTGGGATTACGTTAGATGAGACTGCGAGGTGGGATCTGGAGCAGCGTGGACGCACAGGCACTGACAGCCTGACACCAAATTATGTCAGAAGACAGGCAGCGCTAATTGGGCATGGCCAAGGGCTAACAGAACAGCGCAGGCTCCGTGGCAGCTTAAAACAACGCTGAGGAGGCAGCGCACGGCATCAAGGGGATAGGAATGACAGCTGTGCTGTGTCCCATTACGAAGGAAATTCGCACCTCCGGAACGGTTTAACGGTATAAAGGGACACATTTTTAGTGTTTACTTCGGTGTTTGCAAGGAGCATAATTAAAAGAGCAACCTTTTCCTTTTGCATCCTTAGTGCTGCACAACATGGCTCTTTCAGCTACAAACGTCTTGGGGGGGGGGGTTAAAGGTTTCCTTTCAACTTGCTCCAATCAGGCTTCGGCCTACACTCTGTTCCTCTGCTCCTCCTGCTGTCCCTGGGCTCTAACACCGCCAGTTGGTGCCTGGAAGTGCTGTGTGCACAGTCAACAGTCGCTCCTCTGTTATTGGGGTTCAGTAACGTCAGCTGATCCCCAGCTGTGTGTGCGGCAATACCTCCAATCTGCTCCTCCTGCTGTCCCTGGGCTCTAACACCGCCAGTTGGTGCCTGGAAGTGCTGTGTGCACAGTCAACAGTCGCTCCTCTGTTATTGGGGTTCAGTAACGTCAGCTGATCCCCAGCTGTGTATCCGGCAACGTGTCATGCGACCGCCACGCTGGCACAACTAAAATGTAAGGGGACCTGTCCCCCCCCCCCCCTAGGCGTTTGTTACTGAAAGAGCCACCATGTGCAGCACTAATACTGCACAAGGGAAAGGTCGCTCTTGAAATTATGCTCCTTGCAAACGCTGAACTACACACTCATGTAATGTGTCCCCTCACACCGTCCAACCGTCCCGGAGGTGGGACTTTCCTTTGTAATGTGACACAGCACAGCCGTCATTGCTACCCCCTTGGCACCGTGCGCTGCCTCCTTAGCGTTGTTTGATTCCGTCATGGACCCTGCGCTGTTATGTTATCCCTTGGCCATGCACAGTTTGCGCTGCCCGTCCTCTGACATCATTTGTTGTCGTCCTGGCTGCGCCTGTGCGTCCACGCTGCCCGAAATCACACCTCGCAGTGTCGTCTAATGTGATCCCACAGTGGGCCTGGTATCCATGGCCATGCGCAGTGCATATACTAGCCTCTCACTCCCCTTCTTCACGCTTCTTCAGACTAGGCGGCGTCAGCTGATCCCTAATAGCATGCCACGGCCGTGACGCCGCACAGTCTGAAGAAGCAGGAAGGAGGTGAGTGAGAGGCGATGATATGCACTGCGCATGCCCATGGATCCCTGGCCCGCAGTGGGACTACATTAGATGACACTGCAAGGTTGGATCTCGGGCAGCTTGGACGCACAGGCACTGCCAGCCTGACACCTACATGATGTCAGAAGACGGGCACCGCTAACTGTGCATGGCCAAGGGATAACATTACAGTGCGGGCTCCGTGACAGAACCAAACAACGTTGAGGAGGTGGTGCCCGGCACCAAGGGGGTTGGAATGACGGCTGTGCTGTGTCACATTACAAAGGAAAGTCCCACTTCCGGGATGGTTTGACGGTGTGAGGGGACACATTATATGAGTGTGTACTTCAGCGTTTGCAAGGAGCATAATTTTCGGAGCCACCATTTTCCATGTGCAGTATTACTGCTGTACAAGATGGCTCTTTCAGCAACAAATGCCTGGGGGGGGGGTTAAAGGTTCCCTTTCAACTTGCTCCACTGCAGGCTTCGGCCTACACTCTGCTCCTCTTTGATTCCCTGGGTTTCAACACTGTCAGTTGCCACCTGGAAGTGTTGTCTACACAGAAAAAAACACTAGGTGATGTGTCAGTGGGGTTCAGCACCGCCAGCTGTTCCCCTGCTGTGTAGTCGGCAACGTGTCCAGCACAAGCCACGCTGGCACAACAGAACAAAAGCTGCCACCAGTGCAGGCTTCGGCCTACACTCTGCTCCTCTCCTCCTCCTGCTGACCCTGGGCTCAAACACCGCTAGTTTTTGCCCGGAAGTGCTAGCTGCACAGAGAAAAACACCAGCCAATGTGTTAGTGGGGTTCAGCAACGCCAGCTGTTCCCCTGCTGTGTAGCCGGCAACGTGACCTGCAAACGCCATGCAGGCACAGGAACTGAAATTAAAAGGGAACCTGGCCCCACCCCCCCAGGTGTTTCTATGTATAACAGCCACCTAGTACAGCAGTACTGCTGCATTTGTACAAGGTGGCTGACTTTTTCTCCTTGCCCACGTGGAACTCAACACGTACAAAATGTGTCTCATTGAGACCATTCCACTGTCCCTGAGGTGTGACTTTCCTTTGTAATGATACGCAGCACCCCCTTGGTAGCGTTTCCCGTCTTTTGTCATCATGGTTAGCTGGCTGCGCCTGTGCATCCGCCCTGCTAGAAACAACGCCCCTCGTTGTCATATTTATTTTGTCAGCGAGGGTGTGGTTTATGGGCACGAGCAGTGCATATGTTCGCCTGTCTTAACTCATCTCCTTCCGCCTTCTTCAGACTGTGCGGCCTCCTGGCCGTGGTAGGCGATAAGGGATCAGCTGAGGCCGCCCAGTCTGGAGCAGGTGTAAGGACATGTGTAAGCGGCCAACCTATTTACTGCACAAGGCCACGAATCCCAGCCACGCAGTGTGATTTTTTGAAAACACACTGTGGGTCTGGGATTCATGTCCATCGCTAACCGCAACGGCCGACATGAAATGAGGTCAGAAGACAGGAAGCGCTCACAGCGCATGGCCAAGGGATCACAATAGCGCAGACTCCTGTACAGCAAATAACAACGCTCAGGAATCTGCGCCCAGTACCTAGGTGCAAATTTTTACACCTGTGCTGCGTCTCGTTAAAAAGACAAGTCACGCCTCCACAACTGTTTGACAGTATAATGGGCTAAATAGTGTACGTGTTTTAGTCAGCGTGTGCAAGGAGCAAAACAAATAGAGCAACCTTTTACTTGTGCAGCATTAATGCTGCACAAGGTGTGGCTCTTGTACCTTGCAACACCTGAGGGGGGGGTTAAAGGTAACCTTTGAAATTGGTTCAACTAGGCTTCGGCCTACACTCTGCTTCTCTACTCCTCCTGCTGACCCTGGGCTCAAACACCGCTAGTTTTTGCCCGGAAATGCTAGCTGCACAGAGAAAAACACCAGCCAATGTGTTAGTGGGGTTCAGCACCGCCAGCTGTTCCCCTGCTGTGTAGTCGGCAACGTGTCCAGCACAAGCCACGCTGGCACAACCGACCAAAAGCTGCCACCAGTGCAGGCTTCGGCCTACACTTTGCTCCTCTCCTCCTCCTGCTGACCCTGGGCTCAAACAACGCCAGTTTCTGCCCGGACATGCTAGCTGCACAGAGAAAAACACCAGCCAATGTGTTAGTGGGGTTCAGCACCGCCTGCTGTTCCCCCGCTGTGTAGCCGGCATCGTGTCCAGCACAAGCCACGCTGGCACAACCGACCAAAAGCTGCCACCAGTGCAGGCTTCGGCCTACACTTTGCTCCTCTCCTCCTCCTCCTGCTGACCCTGGGCTCTAACACCGCTAGTTTTTGCCCGGACATGCAATCTGCACAGAGAAAAACACCAGTCAATGTGTCAGTGGGGTTCAGCAACGCCAGCTGTTCCCCTGCTGTGTAGCTTGCAACGTGACCTGCAAACGCCACGCAGGCACATGAACTGAAATTGAAGGGAGCCTGCCCCCCACCCACAGGTGTTTCTATGTATATCAGCCACCTTGTACAGCAGTACTGCTGCATTTGTACGAGGTGGCTGACTGTTTCTCCTTGCCCACGTGGAACTCAACACGTACAAAATGTGTCTCATTAGAGACCATTACAATGTCCCTGAGGTGTGACTTTCCTTTGTAATGACACGCAGCACCACCCTTGTTAGCGCTGCCCGTCTTTTGACATCATTGGTTAGCTGGCTGCGCCTGTGCATCTCCCCTGCTCGAAACAACGGCCCTCGGTGTCTTATTTTTTTGGACAGCGAGGGTGTGATTGATGGGCATGTGCAGTGCATATGTTTGCCTGTGTTCACTCATCTCCTTCCGCCTTCTTCAGACTGGGTGTCCTCATGGCCGCGGCAGGCGATAAGGGATCAGATGAGGCCGCCCAGTCTGAAGCAGGTGTAAGGACATGTGTGAGCGGCAAACATATTTAGTGCACCAGGGCACGAATCCCAGCACCGCAGTGTGATTTTTTAAAAACACACTGTGGGTCTGGGATTCATGTCCATCGCTAACCGCAACGGCCGACATGAAATGAGGTCAGAAGACAGGAAGCGCTCACAGCGCATGGCCAAGGGATCACAATAGCGCAGACTCCTGTACAGCAAATAAGAACGCTCAGGAATCTGCGCCCAGTACCTAGGTGCAAATTTTGACACCTGTGCTCCGTCTCGTTAAAAAGACAAGTCACGCCTCCACAACTGTTTGACAGTATAATGGGCTAAATAGTGTACGTGTTTTAGTCAGCGTGTGCAAGGAGCAAAACAAATAGAGCAACCTTTTACTTGTGCAGCATTAATGCTGCACAAGGTGTGGCTCTTGTACCTTGCAACACCTGAGGGGGGGGTTAAAGGTAACCTTTGAAATTGGTTCAACTAGGCTTCGGCCTACACTCTGCTCCTCTACTCCTCCTGCTGACCCTGGGCTCAAACACCGCTAGTTTTTGCCCGGAAATGCTAGCTGCACAGAGAAAAACACCAGCCAATGTGTTAGTGGGGTTCAGCACCGCCAGCTGTTCCCCTGCTGTGTAGTCGGCAACGTGTCCAGCACAAGCCACGCTGGCACAACCGACCAAAAGCTGCCACCAGTGCAGGCTTCGGCCTACACTTTGCTCCTCTCCTCCTCCTGCTGACCCTGGGCTCAAACAACGCCAGTTTCTGCCCGGACATGCTAGCTGCACAGAGAAAAACACCAGCCAATGTGTTAGTGGGGTTCAGCAACGCCAGCTGTTCCCCTGCTGTGTAGCTTGCAACGTGACCTGCAAACGCCACGCAGGCACATGAACTGAAATTGAAGGGAGCCTGCCCCCCACCCACAGGTGTTTCTATGTATATCAGCCACCTTGTACAGCAGTACTGCTGCATTTGTACGAGGTGGCTGACTTTTTCTCCTTGCCCACGTGGAACTCAACACGTACAAAATGTGTCTCATTAGAGACCATTACAATGTCCCTGAGGTGTGACTTTCCTTTGTAATGACACGCAGCACCCCCATTGTTAGCGCTGCCCGTCTCCTGACATCATTGGTTGGCTGGCTGTGCCTGTGCGTCCCCCCTGCCCGACACAACGCCCCCCGTTGTCTCATATATTTTGACTGCGAGGGTGTGATTGATGGGCACGAGCAGTGCATATGTTCCCCTGTTTTCACTCCCCTCCTTCCGCCTTCTTCTGACTGTGCGGCCTCATGGCCGCGGCATGCGATAAGGGATCAGCTGAGGCCGCCCAGTCTGAAGCAGGTGTAAGGACATGTGTGAGCGGCGATCATATTTACTGCACAAGGCCACGAATCCCAGCACCGCAGTGTGACTTTAGGAAAAGCCACTGTGGGTCTGGGATTTATGGCCATCGTTAACCGCACCGGCCAACATGAAATGAGGTCATGAGACGGCCTGCACTAACAGGGTATTGCCAAGGGATAACACAAGAGCGCAGACTCCTGTACAGCAAATAACAACGCTCAGGAATCTGCGCCCAGTACCTAGGTGCAAATTTTGACACCTGTGCTGCGTCTCGTTAAAAAGACAAGTCACGCCTCCACAACTGTTTGACAGTATAATGGGCTAAATAGTGTACGTGTTTAATTCAGCGTGTGCAAGGAGCAAAATTAAATAGAGCAACCTTTGACTTGTGCATCATTAATGCTGTTCAAGGTGTGGCTCTTGTACCTTGCAACACCTGAGGGGGGGGTTAAAGGTAACCTTTGAAATTGGTTCAACTAGGCTTCGGCCTACACTCTGCTCCTCTACTCCTCCTGCTGACCCTGGGCTCAAACAACGCCAGTTTCTGCCCGGAAATGCTAGCTGCACAGAGAAAAACACCAGCCAATGTGTTAGTGGGGTTCAGCACCGCCAGCTGTTCCCCTGCTGTGTAGTCGGCAACGTGTCCAGCACAAGCCACGCTGGCACAACAGAACAAAAGCTGCCACCAGTGCAGGCTGCGGCCTACACTTTGCTCCTCTCCTCCTCCTCCTGCTGACCCTGGGCTCTAACACCGCTAGTTTTTGCCCGGACATGCAATCTGCACAGAGAAAAACACCAGTCAATGTGTCAGTGGGGTTCAGCAACGCCAGCTGTTCCCCTGCTGTGTAGCTTGCAACGTGACCTGCAAACGCCACGCAGGCACATGAACTGAAATTGAAGGGAGCCTGCCCCCCACCCACAGGTGTTTCTATGTATAACAGCCACCTTGTACAGCAGTACTGCTGCATTTGTACAAGGTGGCTGACTTTTTCTCCTTGCACACGTGGAACTCAACAAGTACAAAATGTGTCTCATTACAGACCATTACAATGTCCCTGAGGTGTGACTTTCCTTTTTAATGACACGCAGCACCCCCATTGTTAGCGCTGCCCGTCTCCTGACATCATTGGTTGGCTGGCTGTGCCTGTGCGTCCCCCCTGCCCGACACAACGCCCCCCGTTGTCTCATATATTTTGACTGCGAGGGTGTGATTGATGGGCACGAGCAGTGCATATGTTCCCCTGTTTTCACTCCCCTCCTTCCGCCTTCTTCTGACTGTGCGGCCTCATGGCCGCGGCATGCGATAAGGGATCAGCTGAGGCCGCCCAGTCTGAAGCAGGTGTAAGGACATGTGTGAGCGGCGATCATATTTACTGCACAAGGCCACGAATCCCAGCACCGCAGTGTGACTTTAGGAAAAGCCACTGTGGGTCTGGGATTTATGGCCATCGTTAACCGCACCGGCCAACATGAAATGAGGTCATGAGACGGCCTGCACTAACAGGGTATTGCCAAGGGATAACACAAGAGCGCAGACTCCTGTACAGCAAATAACAACGCTCAGGAATCTGCGCCCAGTACCTAGGTGCAAATTTTGACACCTGTGCTGCGTCTCGTTAAAAAGACAAGTCACGCCTCCACAACTGTTTGACAGTATAATGGGCTAAATAGTGTACGTGTTTAATTCAGCGTGTGCAAGGAGCAAAATTAAATAGAGCAACCTTTGACTTGTGCATCATTAATGCTGTTCAAGGTGTGGCTCTTGTACCTTGCAACACCTGAGGGGGGGGTTAAAGGTAACCTTTGAAATTGGTTCAACTAGGCTTCGGCCTACACTCTGCTCCTCTACTCCTCCTGCTGACCCTGGGCTCAAACAACGCCAGTTTCTGCCCGGAAATGCTAGCTGCACAGAGAAAAACACCAGCCAATGTGTTAGTGGGGTTCAGCACCGCCAGCTGTTCCCCTGCTGTGTAGTCGGCAACGTGTCCAGCACAAGCCACGCTGGCACAACAGAACAAAAGCTGCCACCAGTGCAGGCTGCGGCCTACACTTTGCTCCTCTCCTCCTCCTCCTGCTGACCCTGGGCTCTAACACCGCTAGTTTTTGCCCGGACATGCAATCTGCACAGAGAAAAACACCAGTCAATGTGTCAGTGGGGTTCAGCAACGCCAGCTGTTCCCCTGCTGTGTAGCTTGCAACGTGACCTGCAAACGCCACGCAGGCACATGAACTGAAATTGAAGGGAGCCTGCCCCCCACCCACAGGTGTTTCTATGTATAACAGCCACCTTGTACAGCAGTACTGCTGCATTTGTACAAGGTGGCTGACTTTTTCTCCTTGCACACGTGGAACTCAACAAGTACAAAATGTGTCTCATTACAGACCATTACAATGTCCCTGAGGTGTGACTTTCCTTTTTAATGACACGCAGCACCCCCATTGTTAGCGCTGCCCGTCTCCTGACATCATTGGTTGGCTGGCTGTGCCTGTGCGTCCCCCCTGTCCGACACAACGCCCCCCGTTGTCTCATATATTTTGACTGCGAGGGTGTGATTGATGGGCACGAGCAGTGCATATGTTCCCCTGTTTTCACTCCCCTCCTTCCGCCTTCTTCTGACTGTGCGGCCTCATGGCCGCGGCATGCGATAAGGGATCAGCTGAGGCCGCCCAGTCTGAAGCAGGTGTAAGGACATGTGTGAGCGGCGATCATATTTACTGCACAAGGCCACGAATCCCAGCACCGCAGTGTGACTTTAGGAAAAGCCACTGTGGGTCTGGGATTTATGGCCATCGTTAACCGCACCGGCCAACATGAAATGAGGTCATGAGACGGCCTGCACTAACAGGGTATTGCCAAGGGATAACACAAGAGCGCAGACTCCTGTACAGCAAATAACAACGCTCAGGAATCTGCGCCCAGTACCTAGGTGCAAATTTTGACACCTGTGCTGCGTCTCGTTAAAAAGACAAGTCACGCCTCCACAACTGTTTGACAGTATAATGGGCTAAATAGTGTACGTGTTTAATTCAGCGTGTGCAAGGAGCAAAATTAAATAGAGCAACCTTTGACTTGTGCATCATTAATGCTGTTCAAGGTGTGGCTCTTGTACCTTGCAACACCTGAGGGGGGGGTTAAAGGTAACCTTTGAAATTGGTTCAACTAGGCTTCGGCCTACACTCTGCTCCTCTACTCCTCCTGCTGACCCTGGGCTCAAACAACGCCAGTTTCTGCCCGGACATGCTAGCTGCACAGAGAAAAACACCAGCCAATGTGTTAGTGGGGTTCAGCACCGCCAGCTGTTCCCCCGCTGTGTAGCCGGCATCGTGTCCAGCACAAGCCACGCTGGCACAACCGACCAAAAGCTGCCACCAGTGCAGGCTTCGGCCTACACTTTGCTCCTCTCCTCCTCCTCCTGCTGACCCTGGGCTCTAACACCGCTAGTTTTTGCCCGGACATGCAATCTGCACAGAGAAAAACACCAGTCAATGTGTCAGTGGGGTTCAGCAACGCCAGCTGTTCCCCTGCTGTGTAGCTTGCAACGTGACCTGCAAACGCCACGCAGGCACATGAACTGAAATTGAAGGGAGCCTGCCCCCCACCCACAGGTGTTTCTATGTATAACAGCCACCTTGTACAGCAGTACTGCTGCATTTGTACGAGGTGGCTGACTTTTTCTCCTTGCCCACGTGGAACTCAACACGTACAAAATGTGTCTCATTACAGACCATTACAATGTCCCTGAGGTGTGACTTTCCTTTGTAATGACACGCAGCACCACCCTTGTTAGCGCTGCCCGTCTTTTGACATCATTGGTTAGCTGGCTGCGCCTGTGCATCTCCCCTGCTCGAAACAACGGCCCTCGGTGTCTTATTTTTTTGGACAGCGAGGGTGTGATTGATGGGCATGTGCAGTGCATATGTTTGCCTGTGTTCATTCATCTCCTTCCGCCTTCTTCAGACTGGGTGTCCTCATGGCCTCGGCAGGCGATAAGGGATCAGATGAGGCCGTCCAGTCTGAAGCAGGTGTAAGGACATGTGTGAGCGGCAAACATATTTACTGCACCAGGGCACGAATCCCAGCACCGCAGTGTGATTTTTTAAAAACACACTGTGGGTCTGGGATTCATGTCCATCGCTAACCGCAACGGCCAACATGAAATGAGGTCATAAGACAGGAAGCGCTCACAGCGCATGGCCAAAGGATCACAAGAGCGCAGACTCCTGTACAGCAACTAACAACGCTCAGGAAGCTGCGCCCATGCAAAAAGGTGTTGTTTTCGACACCTGTGCTGCTTTTCTTTAAAAAGACAAGTCACGCCTCCACTACTGTTAAACAGTATAATGGGCTAAATAGTCTACGTGTTGCATTCAGCTTGTGCAAGTAGACAAATTAATAGAGCAACCTTTTACTTGTGCAGCATTAATGCTGCAGAAGGAGTGGCTCTTGTTCTTTGTAACACCTGAGGGGGGGTTAAAGGTAACCTTTGAAATTGGTTCAACTAGGCTTCGGCCTACACTCTGCTCCTCTCCTCCTCCTGCTGACCCTGGGCTCTAACAACGCTAGTTTTTGCCCGGAAATGCTAGCTGCACAGAGAAAAACACCAGCCAATGTGTTAGTGGGGTTCAGCAACGCCAGCTGTTCCCCCGCTGTGTAGCCGGCATCGTGTCCAGCACAAGCCACGCTGGCACAACCGACCAAAAGCTGCCACCAGTGCAGGCTTCGGCCTACACTTTGCTCCTCTCCTCCTCCTCCTGCTGACCCTGGGCTCAAACACCGCTAGTTTTTGCCCGGAAATGCTAGCTGCACAGAGAAAAACACCAGCCAATGTGTTAGTGGGGTTCAGCACCGCCAGCTGTTCCCCTGCTGTGCAGCTTGCAACGTGACCTGCAAACGCCACGCAGGCACATGAACTGAAATTGAAGGGAGCCTGGCCCCCACCCCCAGGTGTTTCTATGTATAACAGCCACCTTGAACAGCAGTACTGCTGCATTTGTACAAGGTGGCTGATGTTTTCTCCTTGCCCACGTGGAACTCAACACGTACAAAATGTGTCTCTTTGAGACCATTCCACTGTCCCTGAGGTGTGACTTTCCTTTCTAATGATACGCAGCACCCCCCTTGGTAGCGCTTCCCGTCTTCTGACATCATTGGTTGGCTACTTGCGCCTGTTCGTCCGCCCTGCCTGAATAAAATGCTCCTCGTTGTCTTAATTATTTTGACTGCGAGGGTGTGATTGATGGGCACGAGCAGTGCATATCTTCGCCTGTCTTAACTCATCTCCTTCAGCCTTCTTCAGACTGTGCAGCCTCATGGCCGCGGCATGCGAGAAGGGATCAGCAGAGGCCGCCCAGTCTGAAGCAGGTGTAAGGACGTGTGTGAGCGGCCAAAATATTTACTGCTCAAGGCCACGAATCCCAGCACCGCAGTGTGGCTTTATGAAAAGACACTGTGGGTCTGGGATTTATGGCCATCGTTAACCGCACCGGCCAACATGAAATGATGTCATAAGATGGGCAGCGCTAACAGGGCATTGCCAAGGGATAACACAAGAGCGCAGACTCCTGTACAGCAAATAACAACGCTCAGGAAGCTGCTCCAAGCAC
Source organism: Ranitomeya imitator (assembly GCF_032444005.1). NCBI lineage: Eukaryota > Metazoa > Chordata > Amphibia > Anura > Dendrobatidae > Ranitomeya > Ranitomeya imitator. The sequence goes on along the minus strand of NC_091286.1, from coordinate 619,422,601 downwards.
CAAGGCGTTATTTTGGACACCTGTGCTGCGTCTCATCAAAAAACCAAGTCACGCATCCACTACAGTTTGACTGTAGAATGGGGTAAATTGTGTATGTCTTTCATTCAGCGTGTGCAAGTAGACAAATTAATAGAGCAACCTTTCACTTGTGCAGCATTAATACTGCACAAGGTGTGTCTCTTGTACTTTGTAACACCTGAGGGGGGGGTTAAAGGTTTCCTTTGAAATTGGTTCAACTAAGCTTCGGCCTACACTCTGCTCCTCTCCTCCTCCTCCTGCTTCAACACGGGCTCTAACATCGCTAGTTTTTGCCCGCAAGTGCTAGCTGCACAGAGAAAAACACACGCCATTGTGTTAGTGGGGTTCAGCAACGCCAGCTGTTCCCCCAGTGTGTAGCCGGCAAAGTGTCCTGCAAACGCAACGCAGACACAAAGCTGCCTCCAGTGCAGGCTTCGGCCTACACTCATCTCCCCCTGCTTACCCTTTGCTCCAACACCGCTAGTTGGGGCTCTAGGAAGACAATCTTTAATAGGCAAGGCAACGCATCCGGGTTCCAGCACCGCCAGCTGGTTCTCGGCAGTGTTCTTGTCACAGGTACTCCCTCGTGCCAAGCCTGGTTTCAGCACCGTCAGCTGTTTCCGGGTTGTGTCAACTTCACTGAGACGCCTATGCTTGCCCCGTCGTGGTGCGGTCGAGTTAGCCAACTCCAGGGTGCCTCCAGTTTAGGAGCTTCCTATGTGGGCTGCGTGAACTGGTAGTCAAGGCTGGTTCTGTAGTGCCAGTAGGCCCAGCTCCCCCTGTAGGACTGTTGGGGTTCGGTAACTGCGGCTGCCTCGCGGCCTAGCTGTTCTCTCCTCTCCTGTGGACCTTGGGGTCCACCACCTGGTTCCAGCACCGTCAGCTGGTTCCGGGCCGAGCCTTTGGCTTAGGTGCCTCCTCCTGGGTATCCGAGTTCCGCCAACGCCAGGCGGTCCTTGGTAGTGCTTTTAAGCGCGGGCACCTACAGCTTAGTAACCGGGTTCCAGCACCGTCAGCTGGTCCTCGGTCGTGCCATTGGCTCTTGCACACTGGGGCAACGCATCCGGGTTCCAGCACCGCCAGCTGGTTCTCGGCAGTGTTTTTGTCACAGGTACTCCCTCGTGCCAAGCCTGGTTTCAGCACCGTCAGCTGTTTCCGGGTTGTGTCAAGCTCACTGAGACACCTATGCTTGCCTCGTCGTGGTGCGGTCGGGTTAGCCAACTCCAGGGTGCCTCCAGTTTAGGAGCTTCCTATGTGGGCTGCGTGAACTGGTAGTCAAGGCTGGTTCTGTAGTGCCAGTAGGCCCAGCTCCCCCTGTAGGACTGTTGGGGTTCGGTAACTGCGGCTGCCTCGCGGCCTAGCTGTTCTCTCCTCTCCTGTGGACCTTGGGGTCCACCACCTGGTTCCAGCACCGTCAGCTGGTTCCGGGCCGAGCCTTTGGCTTAGGTGCCTCCTCCTGGGTATCCGAGTTCCGCCAACGCCAGGCGGTCCTTGGTAGTGCTTTTAAGCGCGGGCACCTACAGCTTAGTAACCGGGTTCCAGCACCGTCAGCTGGTCCTCGGTCGTGCCATTGGCTCTTGCACACTGGGGCAACGCATCCGGGTTCCAGCACCGCCAGCTGGTTCTCGGCAGTGTTTTTGTCACAGGTACTCCCTCGTGCCAAGCCTGGTTTCAGCACCGTCAGCTGTTTCCGGGTTGTGTCAAGCTCACTGAGACACCTATGCTTGCCTCGTCGTGGTGCGGTCGGGTTAGCCAACTCCAGGGTGCCTCCAGTTTAGGAGCTTCCTATGTGGGCTGCGTGAACTGGTAGTCAAGGCTGGTTCTGTAGTGCCAGTAGGCCCAGCTCCCCCTGTAGGACTGTTGGGGTTCGGTAACTGCGGCTGCCTCGCGGCCTAGCTGTTCTCTCCTCTCCTGTGGACCTTGGGGTCCACCACCTGGTTCCAGCACCGTCAGCTGGTTCCGGGCCGAGCCTTTGGCTTAGGTGCCTCCTCCTGGGTATCCGAGTTCCGCCAACGCCAGGCGGTCCTTGGTAGTGCTTTTAAGCGCGGGCACCTACAGCTTAGTAACCGGGTTCCAGCACCGTCAGCTGGTCCTCGGTCGTGCCATTGGCTCTTGCACACTGGGGCAACGCATCCGGGTTCCAGCACCGCCAGCTGGTTCTCGGCAGTGTTTTTGTCACAGGTACTCCCTCGTGCCAAGCCTGGTTTCAGCACCGTCAGCTGTTTCCGGGTTGTGTCAAGCTCACTGAGACACCTATGCTTGCCTCGTCGTGGTGCGGTCGGGTTAGCCAACTCCAGGGTGCCTCCAGTTTAGGAGCTTCCTATGTGGGCTGCGTGAACTGGTAGTCAAGGCTGGTTCTGTAGTGCCAGTAGGCCCAGCTCCCCCTGTAGGACTGTTGGGGTTCGGTAACTGCGGCTGCCTCGCGGCCTAGCTGTTCTCTCCTCTCCTGTGGACCTTCGGGTCCACCACCTGGTTCCAGCACCGTCAGCTGGTTCCGGGCCGAGCCTTTGGCTTAGGTGCCTCCTCCTGGGTATCCGAGTTCCGCCAACGCCAGGCGGTCCTTGGTAGTGCTTTTAAGCGCGGGCACCTACAGCTTAGTAACCGGGTTCCAGCACCGTCAGCTGGTCCTCGGTCGTGCCATTGGCTCTTGCACACTGGGGCAACGCATCCGGGTTCCAGCACCGCCAGCTGGTTCTCGGCAGTGTTTTTGTCACAGGTACTCCCTCGTGCCAAGCCTGGTTTCAGCACCGTCAGCTGTTTCCGGGTTGTGTCAAGCTCACTGAGACACCTATGCTTGCCTCGTCGTGGTGCGGTCGGGTTAGCCAACTCCAGGGTGCCTCCAGTTTAGGAGCTTCCTATGTGGGCTGCGTGAACTGGTAGTCAAGGCTGGTTCTGTAGTGCCAGTAGGCCCAGCTCCCCCTGTAGGACTGTTGGGGTTCGGTAACTGCGGCTGCCTCGCGGCCTAGCTGTTCTCTCCTCTCCTGTGGACCTTGGGGTCCACCACCTGGTTCCAGCACCGTCAGCTGGTTCCGGGCCGAGCCTTTGGCTTAGGTGCCTCCTCCTGGGTATCCGAGTTCCGCCAACGCCAGGCGGTCCTTGGTAGTGCTTTTAAGCGCGGGCACCTACAGCTTAGTAACCGGGTTCCAGCACCGTCAGCTGGTCCTCGGTCGTGCCATTGGCTCTTGCACACTGGGGCAACGCATCCGGGTTCCAGCACCGCCAGCTGGTTCTCGGCAGTGTTTTTGTCACAGGTACTCCCTCGTGCCAAGCCTGGTTTCAGCACCGTCAGCTGTTTCCGGGTTGTGTCAAGCTCACTGAGACACCTATGCTTGCCTCGTCGTGGTGCGGTCGGGTTAGCCAACTCCAGGGTGCCTCCAGTTTAGGAGCTTCCTATGTGGGCTGCGTGAACTGGTAGTCAAGGCTGGTTCTGTAGTGCCAGTAGGCCCAGCTCCCCCTGTAGGACTGTTGGGGTTCGGTAACTGCGGCTGCCTCGCGGCCTAGCTGTTCTCTCCTCTCCTGTGGACCTTGGGGTCCACCACCTGGTTCCAGCACCGTCAGCTGGTTCCGGGCCGAGCCTTTGGCTTAGGTGCCTCCTCCTGGGTATCCGAGTTCCGCCAACGCCAGGCGGTCCTTGGTAGTGCTTTTAAGCGCGGGCACCTACAGCTTAGTAACCGGGTTCCAGCACCGTCAGCTGGTCCTCGGTCGTGCCATTGGCTCTTGCACACTGGGGCAACGCATCCGGGTTCCAGCACCGCCAGCTGGTTCTCGGCAGTGTTTTTGTCACAGGTACTCCCTCGTGCCAAGCCTGGTTTCAGCACCGTCAGCTGTTTCCGGGTTGTGTCAAGCTCACTGAGACACCTATGCTTGCCTCGTCGTGGTGCGGTCGGGTTAGCCAACTCCAGGGTGCCTCCAGTTTAGGAGCTTCCTATGTGGGCTGCGTGAACTGGTAGTCAAGGCTGGTTCTGTAGTGCCAGTAGGCCCAGCTCCCCCTGTAGGACTGTTGGGGTTCGGTAACTGCGGCTGCCTCGCGGCCTAGCTGTTCTCTCCTCTCCTGTGGACCTTGGGGTCCACCACCTGGTTCCAGCACCGTCAGCTGGTTCCGGGCCGAGCCTTTGGCTTAGGTGCCTCCTCCTGGGTATCCGAGTTCCGCCAACGCCAGGCGGTCCTTGGTAGTGCTTTTAAGCGCGGGCACCTACAGCTTAGTAACCGGGTTCCAGCACCGTCAGCTGGTCCTCGGTCGTGCCATTGGCTCTTGCACACTGGGGCAACGCATCCGGGTTCCAGCACCGCCAGCTGGTTCTCGGCAGTGTTTTTGTCACAGGTACTCCCTCGTGCCAAGCCTGGTTTCAGCACCGTCAGCTGTTTCCGGGTTGTGTCAAGCTCACTGAGACACCTATGCTTGCCTCGTCGTGGTGCGGTCGGGTTAGCCAACTCCAGGGTGCCTCCAGTTTAGGAGCTTCCTATGTGGGCTGCGTGAACTGGTAGTCAAGGCTGGTTCTGTAGTGCCAGTAGGCCCAGCTCCCCCTGTAGGACTGTTGGGGTTCGGTAACTGCGGCTGCCTCGCGGCCTAGCTGTTCTCTCCTCTCCTGTGGACCTTCGGGTCCACCACCTGGTTCCAGCACCGTCAGCTGGTTCCGGGCCGAGCCTTTGGCTTAGGTGCCTCCTCCTGGGTATCCGAGTTCCGCCAACGCCAGGCGGTCCTTGGTAGTGCTTTTAAGCGCGGGCACCTACAGCTTAGTAACCGGGTTCCAGCACCGTCAGCTGGTCCTCGGTCGTGCCATTGGCTCTTGCACACTGGGGCAACGCATCCGGGTTCCAGCACCGCCAGCTGGTTCTCGGCAGTGTTTTTGTCACAGGTACTCCCTCGTGCCAAGCCTGGTTTCAGCACCGTCAGCTGTTTCCGGGTTGTGTCAAGCTCACTGAGACACCTATGCTTGCCTCGTCGTGGTGCGGTCGGGTTAGCCAACTCCAGGGTGCCTCCAGTTTAGGAGCTTCCTATGTGGGCTGCGTGAACTGGTAGTCAAGGCTGGTTCTGTAGTGCCAGTAGGCCCAGCTCCCCCTGTAGGACTGTTGGGGTTCGGTAACTGCGGCTGCCTCGCGGCCTAGCTGTTCTCTCCTCTCCTGTGGACCTTCGGGTCCACCACCTGGTTCCAGCACCGTCAGCTGGTTCTCGGCAGTGTCTTTTGCTCTTGTACCTTCTGCTCCCCATCCTGGTTCCAGTACCGTCAGCTGGTTCCGGGCAGAGCCTTTGGCTTAGGTGCCTCCTTCTGGGTATCCAAGTTCCACCAACGTCAGGTGGTCCTTGGTAGTGCTTTCAGGCACGGGTACCTCCTGCTTAGTAACCGGGTTCCAGTAACGTCAGCTGGTCCTCGGTAGTTCCATTGGCTCTTGGACCTTCGGCTACCCATCCGGGTTCCAGTACCGTCAGCTGGTTCTCGGCAGTGTCTTTTGCTCTTGTACCTTCTGCTCCCCATCCTGGTTCCAGTAACGTCAGCTGGTTCCGGGCAGAGCCTTTGGCTTAGGTGCCTCCTTCTGGGTATCCGAGTTCCGTCAACGTCAGGCGGTCCTTGGTAGTGCTTTTTAGCACGGGTACCTCCTGCTTAGTAACCGGGTTCCAGTAACGTCAGCTGGTCCTCGGTAGTTCCATAGGCTCTTGAACCTTCGGGTAGCCATCCGAGTTCCAGTTCCATCAGCTGGTTCTTGGCATTTTCTCAGCCTTCTTGTACCTTCTGCTACATTTCCAAGTTGAAGACCCTAACGTCGACGACCCGGAAGACCACCACGATGACGACGACACGGAAGACCACCCCGATGACGACGACGACGACGGCGGAGACGACGACGGCGGAGATGACGACACTGGAGACGACGACCCTGGAGACGACAACATGGAAGACCGAGAAGCAGAAGAACAAGAGGCTGCAGAACAAAGAGCAGAAGAACATTAAGCATAAGACTTAATATCAGAGCAAAAGATATTATCTAAATTATATGCAGAAGAAGACTAAGCAGTGTATGGGGGTGAGTCCGTTCCTCCTCGTGGTGCCCCTGGATAAAGCCTGATGCTGCAGGCCAAACTGAACGCGGACAAATGTAACTTTTGTGACTGGCAGAACGGAAGGTGTAATCTTCAAACTTTTATAGATAACAACTACGGGAATGCCTGTCACAAATGAGAATATGATGAAGAAGTAGAATAGGAAGAATAATAACAGTGGAATAAAAAGAATATGTAGAATAAGAAGAATAATAATAGTTGAATAAAATGAATATGAAGAATGTAATAAAAAAAAAAAAATAGGTAGAAGATGAAGAAGAAGATGAATAAGGTGAAGAAGTTGATGTCAAAGATGCTGATGATGATGAAGATGAAAGTGTGGGAAAAGAAAAAAAAAAAGAAAAAAAAGAAGGGGAAGGGCGTGGAATAGTGAAACATCAATATCTGACAAAATAAAAAAAAAATTTACATAGTCAATATCTTTGTCACTCCGAACGTCTTAAAAAAAAACAAAAAACATGCTATTCTATTTGATTGGGATAAACCTCTATGACTTTAATGTCTCCGCCACCTCCCCAAATACATCCGGCATTATTCTTAGTTGTTTTCCTTCATGTAGAATGAACCTACAAGGAAAGAAAGGGTTTATTTTAATTCCGATATTTTGGTCCCATTGACTTGCATTGGGATCGGGTATCGGTATCGGCGATATCCGATATTTTTTGAATATCGGCCGATCCAAACCGATACCGATACTTTCCGATATCGGAAGGTATCGCTCAACACTAACAAAGAGTCAACTCATTTTATTTATCATATTTGTGGCATTATGCTCACTTAATCCCAACATAGCCATACTCTCCATTGTGCTGCTACCCAGAGAACTGTGCCTGCATCTGTTGCCCTATTTTCCTTATTAGTACCCCTGCTGTGTGACCCAGTGACCCAAATACTTTAACAATTGTTTCCTTACTATAACTATTCCGTAAAAAGTGCAGAATGGCAGTTCGTCTAAGAATAATTGCTCATACTGAACCCGGCACTCTGGAGTGGAGCGTGCGGCCGCGTAGCAATAAATGCAGCCGCACGCTCCGCTCCTGAGTGCCAGCTGCAGTGCCGGGTATTGACATGTGAGACTCATCCGAGTTTCTCGCAGATGAGTAGGAGCCCTTAGAGTAACAGATAGTGTCAGACTGTAGTATTTCAAAACATGTAAAAAGTTCAAGCTATTGTCCCCTAAACAGTAAATTGTCTTCTTTTGCATCCAACACATAATATTAATCTATTCAGTTCCTTATAAACAGTAATAGTGCTCCGCTTAGTACCCAAGACACTAATTGAGCCCACTTTGTATCACACATGTTAATTTCTGGAGCAGCTTAGAGCTCATGTTTTCAGTCTGGGCCACCTTTCCTAGGCTAGTAATATCAGCCTGCCGCTGTCTGTTTAGCCTTTGCTGGTTATTAAATATTGGGGGGACCCCACAAAGTTTTTTTGGGTGGGCTCTCCCCTAAAAAAAACAGTGAAGGCTAAGCAAACAGCTGTGAGCTGATATTAACAGCCTGGTAACCTTTATGGCCATAGGCCCATTACCAGAATATTAACGTCAGTCTTCAGCTTTCTTTCTGCTACTTGTGAAAATTATGGGAACCCCACACCATTTTTTCCATTTTTTTTACTTATTAACAAGTACAGTAAAATACACACCCAAGGTAACCTTAGTTCACAGTTTCCAGGTGTTCCAGCAGCTGTAAACTCCAGTAAACTTAAAATGTCCCTCAAAGTTTCCCATGAGGTTTCTAGGCCTCGTATATGCCATGAGACCTGGTGGCTGTGAGCTATGGGTACCTGTAGAGTATCTGAGTTCAAGCCACTGGGTCTCATGATAGCTTTAGTGCCAGACTGTTAAACGCCTGAGTGACGAGTGCTGAACTCGCAGGTGTTCATCAGCCCGGCACTGGCACTTGCAAAGTAAACATTTGCAAGTGCCATTAACATTTGCTAAGATGTGACCTTCCTGTTCTTGTTAATAAAAAAAAATGAGAAATATAACGTGGGGTGCCCCCTGTAATTTTCATACGCACGGAAATATGATGGCTGAGGGCTCATGTTAATATTCTGGCAAGGAGGGTAAATATCCCTAAAGATTCCCAGACTACTAATATCAGCTCACAGCTGTTTGGTTAGCTTTTGATGGTTATTCTATGGAGGGACCCCAGAAAAAGATGATGTATGGTCCCCCAATAATTTCAAACAAGCAAAGGCTAAATAGACAGCTGTGGAATGATATTAATAGGCAGGGAAGGTGCCAGGGAAATTGTCCCGCCTCCCAGGCTAAGAACATCGGCCCTCCGCAGCCCAAGAAATTTAACATCAATAAGATGCACCAAATCTGGAGGTTAGCTTAGCTCTTCCCACTTGCCCTCTGGCAAGTGAGGTAAGATATGTGGGGATGATGTCACCTTTGTATTTACAGGTAACATCAATACCACAGGTTGGGAATGGAGAAGCATCTAAAAGACACCTCCATTACTAGCTCCATAGTAAGTTTGGAAATAAACACACAGCAAGAATAAAATCTTCTACATGAAGTAAAAATCAATGCCCTGTTTAATACATTTATTTGAAAATAATAAACAAAGTTACACTCACCTTACACCTAATCCATTGAAGCCTTTGTCCCCTGTAAAAAAACAAAAATGATAACCAACCATATCCCTCAACTGTCCGAAGTGGACATAAGCCATACTTTTCCACGCCATATTCTGTCTCTGCGATATCTGGTTTACAACCTTAACGTTAACATGATGTGACCCTCCAGGCTGAAAATTATGGGACACAGAGGTGTTGCGAGTACAGCTTCAGTGACAAGCGGTAACATCACAGAGGTTACTGCAGGTCACTGAAGCTGCATTCCCAGGCTACTTCATTGCCGGCTGCTATTTTTAGGCTGGAGGGGGGACAATATCCATGGCCCCTTACCTATCTGAAAACACCAGCCCCCAGCTGTTTGCTTTAGCTCGTCTGGTTATCAAAAATGGAGGAGACCCCATGTCATTTTTTTTATTATTTATAAGTGGGACCCCTCTCTTCTTGATAACTAGCCTTGATAAAGCTGACAGCTGAGGGTTGCAGCCCACAGCAGTCAGTTTTGCCTGCACCGTTTCTAAAAAATAGAAGAGACCGCACATAATTTTTTTGTAATTAATTTATTTATAGCACAGGCACCGGCTGATACTCCTATCAGCAACAGCAGACATAGTCTAATGGTAGTAGTACAGCATGGGAACCACAGCTGTTATCTTTGTGTCATGAACAGCCCTCTGTTGCCCTCTATCGTCCCGACAATTTCACAATTGACTGACGATCAAAGGAGGAGGCCGCAGGCTGTTTCCACTAGTAGGTCTGTTATCGGGAAACTAACAGTGAGCATATGGTATATACACCTCCATATATTCTACTATTACGGTCATGAAATATGAAGTAAAGATAGCACTCACCATTGCTTTAAAAAAATGAATATCCTGTATTCCATGTGGCAGGACAATCCTTAGACAAGCAGGGGGTGTGGGGAAGTGGAGGACCACAGAGATGATTCAGCTTAGCGAAGGAGAGCACTTCGATTGGAGACGTTCACTGAAAGGGATTCATACATACACCGATGTGTATTTCTCTACAGGAACACAGATCATAATTTACCTTGACTTTTTACCAGCACCTGAGTTACACCCACACACACCACTTGATGCCCTCACGTGGGTTCGTTTATGCGATGTTCTCGGTCCTTCGATATTTTAATACATTTCCCAACATGAATAATATCTTCCCTCCTGACGATCGCAGAAGTTCAAGATCGCCGCCATATTTTTTTATTGGGATTTTACCATTCAATACAAAGTAATCATGGCATGACTGGTGTCAGTTATCTGGTCAAAATTGATTTGGGGTTTATTGGCAGGTGTTACAGTTAGCACTGCAGGGATCCTTTGGTTCAAGAGGAGCTGCCAGCATTTTAATTTTAATTCCTTATTTCCATTGTACAAGACTATTCCTAAGAGATTCAGAATGTCAGCTCTTGTTCCTACTGGAAAAGAGTGGAGACAGGAGGGGGCAAATCCCCCCTCTTTAGCCTAACAGTTCCCATCACCAGATCACAAATATAGCCAGCAGCTTTTGTTTTGGCCAAAAGATTTTTTAAGCCGCCACCACGACAAGGTAGACTCTTTGGGCTGAGCACTACTTTACTCTATCCTGTTAATCATTTGTTAAAATATCCAAAACAATTTTGATATATGTTTATTTATTTTTCAATTTTTAAAATGACCAATAATATCACATACAAGGGACAAATACCACCGCACCATGTCCAGACCACATATAACCCCAACAGTGACCGAATAATATCACATACAAGGAACAAATACCAACACACCATGTCCAGACCACATATTGCCACCACATTGTGACCAAATAATAGCACATACAAGGAACAAATACCACCACACTATGTCCAAACCACATATTACCACCACATTGTGACCAAATAATAGCACATACAAGGAACAAATACCACCACACCATGACCAGACCAAATATTACCACCACATAGTGACCAAATAAAAGCACATACAAGGAACAAATACCACCACACCATGGCTGGACAACATATTACCACCACATAGTGACTGAATACTATAATACTAATCATTAATAAAAAAAACAATACTAATCACCATAAGTGCCATTATAAACAGAAGATCTGTACTTAGTATGCAGTGTCTGTGTACAGGTAACACAGTGATTACCGGTGACATTATACACAGGAGCTCTGTATATAGTGTACAGTGTACAGGTAATACAGTGATCACCAGTGACATTATACACAGGAGCTCTGTATACAGTATCAGTGTACAAGTAAAACAGTTATCGACAGTGACATTAGACTTTAAGCAAGAACCTTCAGCACTCAAATTAGAACAATTTATTGTTCAGTGTACAAAATGAAAAAAAGAGGCAAAACATCCATCAAATACAAAGGACCAAAGCAAAACATTGGCATGCACAGATATACTTCAGTCGTGACGTTTCGGCAAAAAAATGCCTTTTTCAAGCCATATCTGTATAGGGAGGTTTTGCAGTGTAGGAATCACCATGGTGTGAAGCCTGTAAATTATGTGTGCCCCAGTGCGGCAGTGAGACACACATAATTTACAGGAAACAAATCGTTCAAGGACCAAAAGTATGTCAATGCAAACTACAAGAATTCTCACCCGTGGAATCGCGAGCAAAAGGGGAGCAGGAGTGTAAGAAGAGGCATCGGACCAGGGGTACCTTTCTAGCACCAGGTCCAGAACTATCGGGACTGTCACCTTTCTTGTCTTGGGGAAAGTTTAGAGACCTGGACAGACCTTTGCACTGGACAGCAGGGGGCGTAGTTAGGATGAAAAGGAAAGAGCGCGTGAAAAGGGGTAGAGACTTGGCGGGAGCACGCAGCAGGGGAAGTTTGGTGCTCTGTCCTCTGAGCACCGTCGCAGCGCTGGCTTACATTACATTATTCCTATTGCCACTTTCAGAGACTGTGGCCGGAAAACTGTATTTTGCCCATCGGCTCCCACTACTCCAGGTACTTGACGCTATGGACCAGTAAATAACACGCATGTGCCGCCTAAGAAACCCCTGGTGACTTACTGAGATCTGTTCCATTCCTCATCTGCCTATTTCTGCCGGGCTCATTTAAGCCCCTGCAGTGTTGGAGACCACTCTTCACGCTCAACCCACATTTTGGCCACAGGACCCCGTGCAAGACGTCAAGGACCCATCACCAGGAACTGGATCATCAGCGCCTGCAGGACGACACCGGATTCATCACGTGCCAACCGCGTGGGCACCACTTAGAACCTAAGACTCTGCAGTCAGGAAGCCATCAGACTGCTAAGTTTACACTTGATGAGCAGTTATTATATTTTTGCCCTCATTACCTCCCCCAGCAACCTATTGTGCTCCTATCATCTGCCAAACCCCAGCCTCTAGTTCCCCCTCCCTATGTGGAGTATACCCCGTTTCAGTAAAGTTAACTTTAACCCTTTCTCTGCCTCCTGTCCATTACTGCATCCTGCAACCTGCTCACATATATAGTGTCAGTGTAAAGGAAATACAGTGATCACTGGTGACATTGTACACAGAACTGCTGTATATAGTATACAGTGTATAGTGCCAGTGTACAGGTAACACACTGACTCACCAGTGATGTCTCTAGGTGAAGTCCTACATCTTTGCTTTTCATCTTCATCCAGCACAGACCGCCATTACTTCTTCCAGCCAGGGCTCATTTCTGCAGGAAATAAAACAGTTATCTAGAGCACTGCTTGCAGAACACATTACTCAATTATTTCCCAACTTCTACACTACACCAGATGAAGGGAAAAAGGCAACATAGTGTCACACTGCACAGCAACAGGACCGCCCCCCATTTAAAACAGTATCCTCAAAAAATAAAATAAATACATGACTGTAGTAATAATATCAATTCATTACCCCCTATGGTAGTAATATCCCCATCCTTGCCCCGTGTGTCTCATTACTGGCTCCAGCCATATGTTCTCCCATCCAGCCCTCATCAGTATCCATTCTGCCCCATGTGATGTCCCGTGATCCTGCCCCATCTGCCCCGTGATCCTGCCCCATCTGTCTCCATTGTATCCATCCTGCACCATGTGTCTCTATCCTTCCCCATGTTTCCATCTTGCTCTATGATCCTGCACCATGTATCCACATCCTGCCCCATGATCCTGCCCCATCTGTATCCATCCTCCTCAATTATCCTGCTCCATCTGTCTCCATCCTACCCCATGAACCTGCCACATCTGTCTCCATCCTGCCCCATGATCCTGCCCCTTGTGTCTGTATCATGCCCTATGATCCTGCTCCATCTGTCTCCATCCTGCCCCATGAACCTGCCACATCTGTCTCCATCCTGCCCTATGATCCTGCCCCATCTGTCTTCATCATGCCCTATGATCCTGCCCCATCTGTCTTCATCCTACCCCCTGATCCTGCCCCCTGTGTCTCCATTCTTTCCCTGTGTCTCCATTCTTGCCCCCTGTTTCTCCATTCTTCCCCCTGTGTCTCCCATCCTGCCCCCCGCCACTTTCAATAAAAATTTAAAAAAAAACTTTCTACTTACCCTGACGCATTCCTGCGGCGAAGTTCCCTCCACGCAGTTCAAGCATGCACTAACGGAGCCAATGACAATGACATCATACGGCGGCGACGTGCGCGCTTATGTCAGCTGCCAGCCTCCGATTGGCTGGAGGCCTTTAATTATTGCCAAGTGGGCCTGGGCCCGCACGGCAATAGAGTTTAACTGAACCTGAGTCTCGGACTTCAGTTTCTGCACCCACAGAATACTGCCGCTGGGGCCCAATGACCAGAAGAGATGGTGCCCGATGCAGGTCCCCTCTGGTCATCAGGCCCCATATGCCAGTCAGCGCAGTAATGCCCTGATGGCAGCCTTGGCTGCAGATGCAAAAACATTACTTTAACCAAAAGGTTGAATGTCAAATCAAGCTCTGCTATATCAGTACTCTGGGTCTTGTGATGCAATGTAATAATCATACTTTGCTGATGAATCTCTGTAATCACATCTATAATTATTACATTTTTGGGACATGATAGAACCTGCAGGAAGCTTCGGCATAGGAGAACTGTCCCGTGTAGGCTGCACACTTTCCTTTATCTGATGTGGAGTATGAGAATGAGATGTCAGAAATGTGATTGGAACGGCTTCTGTGTAATTTTGTAAAACATCTAATTTATTCTCTCAGCATGGTTAATTTAATTTTACCAACATAACATTACAATGCATAGCTATTTGATACTCAAAGGGAATCTGTCAGCATATTTTTGCTATTTATTCTGAGAGCAAAATGATAACATGATATAGAGGCAGAGACTTTGATTTCAGCAATGTGTCACGTATTGGGCTGCTGGTTGTAAGTTCGATAAAATCAGTGTTTTATCAGAAGGAGGTTATCAGTACAGGACTAGGTGTCTCATGCCATGTAGTCCTCCAGCTTTCTGTAACCCCACCCCCAGTATTGATTAGTAGCTTTCTGTCTATGCACAGTGTACACAGAAATCTGCCAATCAGTGATGTGGGCGGGGTTATACAGAGCTCAGCATTCAGAGAACTGCTAGATCTGCAGTAGATAAAATAGTCATTTTTTTGAAAATTGCAGCAAGCAGAAAAGTAAGTGTCCCTCTGTCCCTACACCATGTTTCTCTCAGGTAAAATAGCAAAACTCAGGTGGCAGATTCCCATTAATGGTGTTGTGCACTACTGCACAACCCCAGATTAATCATTTCAGGACACGAACTAAAATAAAAACCGTTTACACTCATCTCCTGCAACTACTGCATTCCAGAGATGTCGGCTCCCCTGTTCCCGGAGAGTGGCGTGACTTGTTTCATGTACAGGCTGCAGCCAATGAGCGACTGCTCGTCAGCTGTAGACTTTACAGTGCGGACCTCCGCCCTGGTGGAATATTGATGAGCTGCAGCCAAAGAGTGGTCACCCATCAGCTGGAGCCTACATCTGACAAATCAAGCCACGTCACTCTCTGGGAACAGTAGAGCCGACATTTCTGAAATGACCTTGCTGGAGGACATGAATATCCACTGTTTTTATTTTACTTATTATCCTGAATTTATTAAGTTGAGTTTGTCAATGCCTGAACAACCCCTTTAACCTCTTCACCACCTTCCATTTTTGATCTTCCGTTTTTTGCTCCCCTTCTTCCCAGATCAATAACTTATTTTTTTTTCTGTCAATATGGCCATGTGAGGGCTTGTTTTTTTGCAGGATGAGTTGTACTTTTGAACAGAACCATTGGTTTTGCCATATAGTGTACTGGTAAAATGGGAAAAAATTCAAAGTGCAGGGAAATTGCAAAAAAAGATTGCAATCTCACACTTGTTTTTAGTTTGGCCTTTTCGCTAGGTTCACTAAATGCTAAAACTAACCTGCCATTATGATTCTCCAGGTCATTGCGAGTTCATAGACCTCAAACATGTTTAGGTTCTTTTTTATTTAAGTGGTGAAAAAGAAATCCAAATATTTTTAAAAAGAAAAATGTTGCCATTTTACATTTTTTGTGATCTGGAGTTGGGTGAAGGCTTATTTTTTGTGTGTTGAGCTGACATTTTTATCGATACCATTTTGGTGTAGATACGATCTTTTGATCTCCCGTTATTGCCTTTTAATGCAATGTTGTGGTGACCAAAAATAAATAATTCTGGTGTTATGACTTTTTTGTTGTTATGCCTTTTACCGATCGGATTAATTCTTTTTATATATTGATAGATTGGGCGATGTTGTATGCGGCGATTACAAATATGTGTTGTTTTTTTTTCTTTGTTTTATTTTAAATGAGGCAAATGGGGGTGATTTGAACTTTTTTAAATATGTTTAACCCTTTCTGACATTGGACGTACTATCCCGTCGAGGTGGGGTGGGCCCCTATGACCACCGACGGGATAGTACGTCATACGCGATCGGCCGTGCTCATGGGGGGAGCGCGGCCGATCGCGGCCGGGTGTCAGCTGCCTATCGCAGCTGACATCCGGCACTATGTGCCAGGAGCGGTCACGGACTGCTCCTGGCACAATAACCCCTGGCACACCGCGATCAAACATGATTGCGGTGTGCCGGCGGTGCAGGGAAGCATCGCGCAGGGAGGGGGCTACCTGCGGGCTTCCCTGAGCCCCCCGCAGCAACGCGATGTGATCGTGTTGCTGCGAGGGTCTCCTTACCTCCCTCCCTGCTCCAGGCCCGAATTCAAGATGGCCGCGGCATCTGGGTCCTGCAGGGAGAGAGGTGGCTTCACAGAGCCTGCTCAGAGCAGGCACTGTGAAGCCTGCACTGCTGTAAGTCAGATCAGTGATCTGACAGAGGGCTGTGCAAACTGTCAGATCACCGATCTGTGATGTCCCCCCCTGGGGCAAAGTAAAAAAGTTAAAAAAAAATTTCCAAATGTGTAAAAAAAAAATAAAAAAAAATATTCCTAAATAACGAAAAAACAATATATATATTATTCCAATAAATACATTTCTTTATCTAAATAAAAAAAACAATAAAAGTACACATATTTAGCATCGCCGCGTCCGAAACGGCCCGACCTATAAAACTGTCCCTCTAGTCAACCCCTTCAGTAAACACCGTATGAAAAAAAAACAAAAACGAGGCAAAAAACAACGCTTTATTATCATACCGCCGAACAAAAAGTGGAATAACACGCAATCAAAAAGACAGATATAAATAACCATGATACCGCTGAAAACATCATCTTGTCCCACAAAAAACGAGCCGCCATACAGCATCATCAGCAAAAAAATAAAAAAGTTATAGTCCTGAGAATAAAGCGATGCAAAAATATTTTTTCTATAAAATAGTTTTTATCGTATAAAAGCGCCAAAACATAAAAAATGATGTAAATGAGGTGTCGCTGTGATCATACTGACCCGAAGAATAAAACTGCTTTATCAATTTTACCAAACGCGGAACAGTATAAACGCCTCCCCCAAAAGAAATTCATGAATAGCTGGTTTTTGGTCATTCTGCCTCACAAAAATCGGAATAAAAAGCGATCAAAAAATGTCACGTGCCCGAAAATGTTACCAATAAAAACGTCAAATCATCCTCCAAAAAACAAGACCTCACATGACTCTGTGGACCAAAATAAGGAAAAATTATAGCTCTCAAAATGTGGTAACGCAAAAAATATTTTTTGCAATAAAAAGCGTCTTTCAGTGTGTGACGGCTGCCAATCATAAAAATCCGCTAAAAACCCGCTATAAAAGTAAATCAAACCCCCCTTCATCACCCCCTTAGTTAGGGAAAATTTATTTCCATTTTCCCATTAGGGCTAGGGTTAGGGTTAGGGCTAGGGTAAGGGCTAGGGTTAGGGTTGGGGCTAAAGTTAGGGTTAGGGTTGGGGCTAAAGTTACGGTTAGGGTTTAGATTGCATTTACAGTTGGGAATAGGGTTGGGATTAGGGTTAGGGGTGTGTCAGGTTTAGAGGTGTGGTTAGGGTTACTGTTGGGATTAGGGTTAGGGGTGTGTTTGGATTAGGATTTCAGTTATAATTGGGGGGTTTCCACTGTTTAGGCACATCAGGGGCTCTCCAAACGCGACATGGCGTCCGATCTCAATTCCAGCCAATTCTGCGTTGAAAAAGTAAGACAGTGCTTCTTCCCTTCCGAGCTCTCCCGTGTGCCCAAACAGGGATTTACGCCAACATATGCAGTATCATCGTACTCAGGACAAATAGGACAACAACTTTTGGGGTCCAATTTCTCCTGTTACCCTTGGGAAAATACCAAACTGGGGGCTAAAAAATAATTTTTGTGGGAAAAAAAAGATTTTTTTATTTTCACGGCTCTGCGTTATAAACTGTAGTGAAACACTTGGGGGTTCAAAGTTCTCACAACACATCTAGATAAGTTCCCTGGGGGGTCTAGTTTCCAATATGGGGTCACTTGTGGGGGTTTCTACTGTTTAGGTACATTAGGGGCTCTGCAAACGCAATGTGACGCCTGCAGACCATTCCATCAAAGTCTGCATTCCAAATGGCACTACTTCCCTTCCGAGCCCTCCCATGCGCCCAAACGGGGGTTCCCCCCACATGTGGGGTATCCGCGTACTCAGGACAAATTGGACAACAAATATTGGGGTCCAATTTCTCCTGTTACCCTCGGGAAAATACAAAACTGGGGGCTAAAAAATAATTTTTGTGGGAAAAAATTTTTGTTTTACTTTTATGGCTCTGCATTATAAACTTCTGTGAATCCCTTGGTGGGTCAAAGCGCTCACCACACATCTAGATAAGTTACTTAGGGGGTCTACTTTCCAAAATGGTGTCACTTGTGGGGGGTTTCTACTGTTTAGGTACATTAGTGGCTCTGCAAACGCAATGTGACACCCGCAGACCATTCCATCTAAGTCTGCATTTCAAATGGCGCTCCTTCACTTCTGAACCCTCCCATGCGCCTAAACAGTGGTTCCCCCCACATATGGTGTATCATCGCACTCAGGACAAATTGGGCAACAAATGTTGGGGTCCAATTTCTCCTGTTACCCTCGGGAAAATACAAAACTGGGGGCTAAAAAATAATTTTTGTGGGAAAAAATTTTTGTTTTATTTTTACGGCTCTGCATTATAAACTTTTGTGAATCCCTTAGTTGGTCAAAGCGCTCAAAACACATCTAGAGAAGTTCCTTAGGGGGTCTACTTTCCAAAATGGTGTCAATTGTGGGGGGTTTCAATGTTTAGGCACATCAGTGGCTCTCCAAACGCAACATGGCGTCCCATCTCAATTCCTGTCAATTTTGCATTGAAAAGTCAAACGGCGCTCCTTTCCTTCCGAGCTCTCCCATGCGCCCAAACAGTGGTTTTACCCCCACATATGGGGGTATCAGCGTACTCAGGACAAATTGTACAACAACTTTTGGAGTCCAATTTCTTCTCTTACCCTTGAGAAAATAAAAAATTGGGGGCGAAAAGATAATTTTTGTGAAAAAATATGATTTTTAATTTTTACGGTTCTGCATTATAAACTTCTGTGAAGCACTTGGTGGGTCAAAGTGCTCACCACACCTCTAGTTAATTTCCTTAGGGGGTCTACTTTCCAAAATGGTGTCACTTGTGGGGGGTTTCAATGTTTAGGCACATCAGTGGCTCTCCAAACGCAACATGGTGTCGTGTCCCATGTCGATTCCAGTCAATTTTGCATTGAAAAGTCAAATGGCGCTCCTTCGCTTCCGAGCTCTGTCATGCGCCCAAACAGTGGTTTACCCCCACATATGGGGTATCGGTGTACTCAGGACAAATTGTACAACAACTTTTGGGGTCCATTTTCTCCTGTTACCCTTGGTAAAATAAAACAAATTGGAGCTGAATTCAATTTTTTGTGAAAAAAAAGTTCATTTTTATTTAAACATTCCAAAAATTCCTGTGAAGCACCAGAAGAGTTAATAAACTTCTTGAATATGGTTTTGAGCACATTGAGGGGTGACGTTTTTAGAACGGTGTCACACTTGGGTATTTTCTATCATATAGACCCCTCAAAATGACTTCAAATGTGATGTGGTCCCTAAAAAAAAATGTTGTTGTGAAAATGAGAAATTGCTGGTCAAATTTTAACCCTTATAACTCCCTAACAAAAAAAAATGTTGTTTCCAAAATTGTGCTGATGTAAAGTAGACATGTGGGAAATGTTACTTATTAAGTATTTTGTGTGACATATCTCTGTGATTTAATTGCATAAAAAATCAAATTTGGAAAATTGCAAAATTTTCATAATTTTCGCCAAATTTCTGTTTTTTTCACAAATAAACGCAGGTACCATCAAATAATTTTTACCATTATCATGAAGTACAATATGTCACGAGAAAACAATGTCAGAATCACTGGGATCCATTGAAGCGTTCCAGAGTTATAACCTCATAAAGGGACAGTGGTCAGAATTGAAAAAATTGGCCCGGTCATTAACGTGCAAACCACCCTTGGGGGTAAAGGGGTTAAAAACATTTTTTTTTAAATTGCTTCAATAGTTTCCATGAGAGACTAGAAACTGCAATATTCCAATTGCTTGTGATATAGATATAGGAAACTAGGAAAAAACAGAGCAATAGGGTCTTAACTGATAACACAATAAGGTGCAGAGAAAAAAAGGAATCTGCTCACCTGATGAAGTTATTATTATTATTATTATTATGTATTTATATAGCATCATTGATTCCATGGTGCTGTACATGAGAAGGGGTTACATACAAATTACAGATATCACTTACAGTAAGCAAACTAACAATGACAGACTGATACAGAGGATCGAGGACCCTGCCCTTGCGGGCTTACATTCTACAGGATGGTGGGGATGATGACAATAGGTTGAGGGTTGTAGGAGCACCGGTGTTGGTGAGGTGGTAGCTTCAGTAGTGGTGACTGGTGAGGAGGCAGCTGGGTCATTGCAGGCTGTAGGCTTTTTCTGAAGAGGTGGGTTTTCAGGTTCCATCTGAAGGATCCGAATGTGGTTGATAGTCAGATGTGTTGGGGCAAAGAAGGGAAGATACCGGGAGATTAGTTCAGATATATATGGAGGAGACAGGTTATGGATGGCTTTGTAGGTCAGTATTAGTAATTTGAACTGGATACGCTGAGGGAATGGGAGCCAGTGTAGAGATTTGCAGAGAGGGGAAGTGGAGGAGTAGCGAGGAGAGATGAATTAGTCGGGCGGCAGAGTTAAGGATGGACTGGAGAGGTGTAAGGGTGTTAGCAGGGAGGCCACAGAAAAGGATGTTGCAGTAGTCAAGGCGGATAAGTGTGGAGGAGCGAAGGAGGTCTTGGGAGGACCGGAGATTATGCGATGGAAGATATTGGGAGATTAGTTCAGAGATATATGAAGGAGACAGGTTACGGATGGCTTTGTAGTTCAGTATTAGTAATTTGAACTGAATACGTTGAGGGAATGGGAGCCAGTGAAGAGATTTGCAGAGAGGGGAAGTGGAGGAGTAGTGAGGAGAGAGATGACTTAAGGATGGACTGGAGAGGTGCAATGGTGTTAGCAGGGAGGCCACAGAAAAGGATGTTGCAGTAGTTAAGGCGGGAGATGATGAGGGCATGCACAAGCATTTTAGTAGATTGACGGTTGAGGAAAGGACGGATTCTGGAGATATTTTTGAGCTGGAGGCGACAGGAGGTGGAGAGAGCTTGGATGTGCGGTTTGAAGGACAGGGCAGAGTCAAGGGTTACTCCGAGGCAGCGGACTTCCGGTACATGGGAAAGCGTGATGTTGTTAATTGCGATAGATAGGTCAGGTATGGAAGATCTATGAGATGGAGGAAAGATGATGAGTTCAGATTTGTCCACATTGAGTTTGAGGAAGCGAGTGGAGGAGGAGGATATGGCTGATAGATGCTCCGGGATTCTGGACAGCAGAGAGGTGATGTCTGGTCCAGAATGGTAGATCTGAGTGTCATCAGCATAAAGGTGGTACTGGAATCCATGGGACTTTATGAGTTGTCCCAGGCCAAGTGTATAGATAGAGAAGAGTAGGGGTCCTAGAACAGAGCCTCGGGGGACTCCAACAGAGAGAGGGTGGAATGAGGAGTTAGTGTGGGAGTGGGAGACGAATGTGCGGTTGGAAAGGTATGAGGAGATCCTGGAGAAGGCGAGGTCTTTGATGCCAAAAGAGGAGAGGATCTGTAGTAGGAGGCAGTGGTCAACTGTGTCAAAAGCAGAGGACAGGTCTAGAAGGAGGAGTACATAGTATTGTCCGTTAGCTTTGGCTGTAAGTAGGTCATTAGTGATTTTGGTCAGGGCTGTCTCAGTTGAGTGATGGGGTGGAAACCAGATTGTAGATTGTCAAAGAGCGAGTTAGATGAGAGGTGGGAGGAAAGTTCAGCGTGGACATGCTGCTCCAGGAGTTTGGAAACGAATGGGAGCAGCAATATTGGGCGATAGCTGGACATAGCTGTTGAGTCGAGGGTTGGCTTTTTAAGGATAGGCGTGATTGTGGCATGTTTGAAAGCAGAAGGGAAGGTGCGGATGGGGTAAGTGTGGTGGTGAGGTTGGGGAGAAGGTGGGATGGGCTGGGGTCAACAGTACAGGTGGTGAGGTGCGATTTGGAGAGGAGACAATTAAGCCCCCTTTCAGTGATCTTGGAGAGGGAGGTTATGGGGTTTGGGCATTGGTCTGGTATACAAATAGGCTGTGGTGGTTGAGCAATGAAGACTTTCCTTGTTTGGTCGATCTCATTTTTAAAGTGTGTGGCAAAGTCCTCAGCAGAGATGAGGGAGGTTGGAGGGGGCAGTGGGGGGCAGAGGAGGGAGTTAAAGGTTTTGAATAACTGTATGGGGTTGTAGGATAGGGAGGATACGAGGGTTGTGGAGTAGGCCTGTTTAGCAGAGGTGAGAGCAGATTTAAAAGCGAGAGTTGCCTGTTTGAATGCAGTGAAGTCGTCTTGCAAATGTGTTTTCTGCCAATGCCGCTCTGCAACCCTGGACAGTTGCCGGTGTTATTGTGCCAGGGTTGTCTATTGATACACTCTGCCATGAATGAGAGAGGCAACCGTGTCAATAGCTGATGCGAGAGTGGCATTGTAGAAAGCAGTGGCAGTGTCTGTGTCGTGGAGTGAGGATATGGATGCCAGTGGTAGGATAGAGTCAGATAGCGTGTAGGAGTCTAGGTGTGCAAGGTTTCTGCGGGGGTGCACATGTTGCTGGACATGGGTGACCGGTGAGGAGGACAGGGATGAGAAAGTGAGCAGATGGTGGTCGGATAGAGGGAGAGGGGAGGTGGTGAAGTTAGATAGAGAGCAGAGACGGGTGAAGACCAGGTCTAGGGTATGCCCGTCTGTGTGAGTGGCTGCGGGGGATCACTGAGTAAGTCCAAAAGATGAAGTAAGGGACAGAAGTTTGGAGGCTGTTGACTGAGGGGTATCAGTGGGGATGTTGAAGTCACCCATGATGATGGTGGGAATGTCAGCAGAGAGAAAGTGAAGAAGCCAGGTGGACAATTGGTCAATAAAGGCAGTGGCTGGGCCTGGAGGTTGGTATATGACGGCCACTTGGAGGTTGGAGGGAGAGTATATGTGGACAGAGTGGACTTCAAAAGAGGGGAGTATGAGGGAGGGTAGAGGTGGGATTGGGTTAAAGGTGCAGTTAGAAGAAAGGAGAAGACCCACTTCTATACCATGTCTGTTGCCGGGACGAGGGGTGTGGGTGAAGTGGAGGCCGCCGTAACACAGCGCAGCAGGGGAGGCGGTGTCAGAGGGTGATAGCCATGTTTCTAAGAGGCCAAGGAAGGCAAGATTGTGAGAGAAAAAGGTCATGAATCATATGAAGCTTATTGCAGATTGAGCGAGCATTCCAGAGTGCTCCAGAGAGATGGAGCAGGAGGGTGGGCTACAGGGGCATGGGTTTTATGTTGAAAATATTGCGGTAGTTCATATTAGATAGGGAGCGATAGGAGGGGGTAGTCATGGGAGGTATGAGCTGTGGGGGTCCAGGGTTGGGAGATATGTCGCCAGCAGTGAGGAGAAGCAAAGAAAGGGAGAGCAGGTGGGAGAAGGAGAGTGGCCGGCTTGCTTTGTGTTATATTAGGACAGATTTGAGGTTTAAGAACAGGTCAGCAGAGGAGGATAGGTGGGGAGGTAAGAGTGCAGTGGAGATGATTATTTGTTTAGAGGGTGCTGGGGTTTGTGGATAGCGAAGGAGAGAGAGGATTAGTGGAGCAAACACTGTAAGGGCATATGTAAACATGATGAAGGAGTAAAGGTACCGTCACACTGAACGATATCGCTAGCGATCCGTGACATTGCAGCGTCCTGGCTAGTGATATCGTTAAGTTTGACACGCAGCAGCGATCAGGATCCTGCTGTGATGTCATTGGTCGCTGCAGAAAGTCCAGAACTTTATTTTGTCGCTGGACTCCCTGCAGACATTGCTGAATCGGCGTGTGTGACGCCGATTCAGCGATGTCTTCACTGGTAACCAGGGTAACCAGGAAAGCACAGCGCCGGGGACAGACAGCGGAAGGTAAGTATGTAGTGTTTGTTTTTTTTAACTTTTACGCTGGTAACCAGGGTAAACATCGGGTTACTAAGCACGGCTCTGCGCTTAGTAACCCGATGTTTACCCTTGTTACCGGCATCGTTGGTCGCTGGAGAGCTGTCTGTATGACAGCTCTCCAGCGACCAAACAGCGACGCTGCAGCGATCGACATCGTTGTCGGTATCGCTGCAGCGTCGCTGAGTGTGAAGGTACCTTTAGTGGGGTAAATCTGTGTGCTCCAAGTTTGATCATTGTAGGCCGGAGAACCCTTTTTTGCTGTGTGTTACTGAAATTATATACAGCACTATTTTGCCTCAAAACATATTACAAGGCCACATATTTGCCAGTGTGGACAACCGTCATATATCTGCGTGCTCCAAGTTTGGTCATTGTAGGCCGTAGGACCCCTTTTTTTGCTGTGTGTTACTGAAATCATATACAGCACTATTTAGCATACAATAATATAAATAGGCCACATATTTGCCATTGTGGTATTTCCGTGAGAGCCCTCATATATCTGTGTGCTCCAAGTTTAGTCATTGTAGGCCGGAGGACCACTTTTTTTGCTGTGTGTTACTGAAATTATATACAGCACTATTTAGCATACAATAATGAAAACAGGCCACAGATTTGCCAGTGTGACATTTCTGTGAGAGCCCTCATTTATCTCTTTTCCAAGTTTGGGAAGTGGATGTGATGCTGATGGTGCATCTAGAGGACGAGGCCGTGGCCAAGGTGAAAGTGGGCAACAACAAAGACCCACATGTTATCGCTCAACCTTCCTGTCCCAGTTTCTAAGGGACCACTATTTAGCATACAATAATATAAACAGGCCACAGATTTGCCAGAGTGGCATTTCTGTGAGAGCCCTCATATATCTCTTTTCCAAGTTTGGGCATTGTAGGCCGGTGTGCTTATTTTTTGGCTGTCTTATACTCAAATTATATGCAGCACTATTTTGCATAAATTAACTTAAAAAAAGGCCCCAAAAATTTAATGCAGTCTGTTATGTCAGGCTGAGGCCTGTCTGGTGTTCGGGTTTAGAAAATCATAGATTTGCAGGCATACTGATCACATATTATTTCGCTACTATTAAAGACATTTGTGTCGAGTATTTGAAATAGTGCAGTAGTCCATTTAAAATGGTTAAGTCAAGGGGCAAGGGACAGGGAAGTGGAAGTTATGCTGATGGTGCATCCAGAGGATGGGGCCGTGGTCAACCTTCCTTTCCCAGTTTATAGGGCACCACAGCACACCACTATTGAAGCCAGAGCAGTATGAAATGGTTGTTGGTTGGATAGCTGATAATGCTTCCAGTCACTTAGCCACCACCTTGTCTTCCACAAGGTCAAGTCTGAGTAGCCGTGAGTGTGGCCAGGATATTCCTCACCCTGATGCTCCTTCCTCCCACCATGCCGAGTGCCCTGAGTCAACTGATCCCACACTTGGACACTCTGAAGAGCTGTTCAGTTTTCCATTTCAAGATTCAGAAATCTCTGCTGGTCAACTTGAAGTTGGGAAAGACGAGATCTCATGTAGAGCTGCCCAAAACTTTGACCAACCCCGGTCACACGAAGGCGATGGAAGGAAAGTGTCACAAGAGGTGGACGATGAAGAGACACAATTGCCAGAAAGTCAGGAGGAGGAGCAGGGTGCGGATGTGGAAGACAAGGTGATGGATGACATAGTGACTGACCCAACCTGGCAGGAGGACATGCATAGCGAGGACAGCAGCACAAATGGGGATGGAGACATATCCCCCTAACAGGATGGAGGAAGTAGTGTGGTGGCCACAGACAGAAGGCGTGCATCCGTTCCCAGTAACACCAACATGAGGTAAGTTGCCATTCCAACTGTTAGATCTCCTGAGTCTGGTTATTTTTTAAAGACTCTGCTGATAACCCCAAACAAGCCATTTGCAGCACCTGCCATGCCCACATCAGCAGGGGTAGCAAAACAACCAGCCTGCCCACCACCAGCATGATCAGGCACATGCAAGCAAAGCACCTGACTTTGTGGGCCGAATCAAGGCTCCAGAACCACTGCCTGCTGGTCACACCACCGCTTCTTCCACTGTTTTGCATAGACGCCAATGCCCAGTGTTGTGAATTCTGTGGCTGAATTCACTCCTGTGGTCACAAGTGGTACTGCAGCTTCTGGGCTTCCTCCCTCAGGTGTTCTGGTGAGCTCGTTGGCTGCCTTGTTATTTAACTCCACCTGATTCTGTCTTCCTTGCTCCTTGTCAATGTTCCAGTGTTGGATCTGAGCTTCTGGATCTTTCCTGTGGCCTGCTGCTCTGCTTAGATAAGTGCTTCTTTGCTTTGTTGCTGTTTTTTCTGTCCAGCTTGTCTATTCGTTTTTGCTGGAAGCTCTGAGACGCAAAGGGTGTACCGCCGTGCCGTTAGTTCGGCACGGTGGGTCTTTTTGCCCCCTTTGCGTGGTTTTTTGCTTTAGGGTTTTTTGTAGACTGCAAAGTTCTCTTTGCTATCCTCGCTCTATCTAGAATATCGGGCCTCACTTTGCTGAATCTATTTCATCCCTACGTTTGTCTTTTCATCTTGCTAACAGTCATTATATGTGGGGGGCTGCCTTTTCCTTTGGGGTATTTCTCTGAGGCAAGTCAGGCTTGTATTTCTATCTTCAGGCTAGTCAGTTCCTCAGGCTGTGCCGAGTTGCATAGGTAGTGTCAGGCACAATCCACAGCTGCCTTTAGTTGTGTTTAGGATAGGTTCAGGTATTGCGGTCTACAGAGATTCCACGTCTCAGAGCTCGTTCTATTGTTTTTGGGTTATTGTCAGATCACTGTATGTGCTCTGAGTGCTGGCACACTGTGTTACTGGATTGCCTTCATAACAGCCCAGTACACCATGCATGTGAAGATGCCACTAGCCCTGCACCTGTTGTGGCCCACAGTCAAGCAGCACCATCAGCAACCCCATCTATGTCCTTGTCCCAGCACAGCGTTCAGTTGTCTATAACCCAGTCTTTGGAACACAAGCGGAAATACCCCGCCAATGCCCCACAGGCCACAGTCGTCAATTCTAATATTTCTCTTCTGCTTGCGCTAGAAGCATTCCGCAACCTGATGGCGGCAGCCGTCCCAAGGTACTCGGTTCCCAGTTGCCACTATTTCTCCTGGTGTGCCGTACCGGCATTACATCAGCATGAATCCCACAACATTACCCGTGCCCTCAACAATGCTGTTACAGGGAAAGTCCACCTAACCACGGACACGTGGACAAGTGTTTGTGGGCAGGGACGGTACATCTCAATGACAGCACACTGGGTTAACATAGTGGAAGCCGGGACCCAGTCAGACCTTGGGATTGAACACATCCTCCCCACGCCGAGGATTGCTAGCCCTATGTCAATCAGGGTTGCCTCCACAGTCTACAGCTCCGGCACCACCTCATCCTCCTTCTCTTCATCACCCATCTCTGAAATCAACACATCAGTCAGAAGCTGGAAGCACTGCAGCACTGTCTCAGCCAAGAGGCAACAGGCTGTGCTGAAACTAATCTGCCTAGGTGACAAACCGCACAATGCAAAAGAGTTGTGGACAGCGCTGAAGGAGCAGTCAGATGTTTGGATGACACCACTGAACCTACGTGGTCGTCTGTGACAATGGCCATAATCTGGTGACGGCCCTGAGGCAAGTTGAGCTCACACATGTACCTTGCTTGGTTTATGTGCTTAACCTCGTGGTTCAACGTTTTCTGAAAAGCTACCCGGAGCTGCCAGATCTGCTAGTGAAAGTACGCCATCTGTCTGCCCATTTTAGAAAGTCAGCTACAGCTTCAGCCGCCCTTGCCATGCTTCAGCAGCGTTTTCAGCTTCCAGCTCACTGACTGTTGTGTGATGTCCCCACGCGCTGGATCTCTATGCTGCATATGTTGGAAAGGATTTGTGAGCAGAAGAGGGCCGTTGTTAACTACCAACATCAACAAGGGCATCGAATTTCAGGTCAGACTCCACACCTATGACCTCAGGAGTGGACATGGATGTCAAACATATGTAACATCCTCCAAAACTTTGAGAACTGGACCAAGATGGTGAGCGGCGATGATGCCATAATTAGCATCACCATCCCGCTTCTCAGCATTCTGAAAAACTCTCTACTCAAAATCAAAGAGGATGCATTGCAGGCGGAGCACGAGGACATGGAGTAAGGAAACATACAGGGGGATTACACTCAGCCTAGCCTCATGTCTTCTCAACGTGGATTGGTAGGCAATGAGGAGGAGGAGGAAGAACAGGAGCTACTTTCATGCGCTATAGATGGTATTAGCTTCTGTTCAGCGGGGATCGCCTGAGGACCAGGAGGAGGAAGATGAGAATGAGAAGGAGGAGGACAGCATGGTCAGTCATCCTGTTGGTGAGGACACGGAAGTCTTGCCTGTTAGCAGTCCGGCATGCATGGCTGACTTTATGTTGCGCTGCATTTCTCGTGACCCTCGGATTATCAAAATTTTGGTTGACACTCATTACTGGTTGGTGACACTTCTAGACCCATGCTACAAGGAGAAATTTCAATCTCTTCTGCCTGAGGCAGAGAGGTGTACTAAAATGTTGCAGTACCACAGGGCCCTTGTAGCGGAATTACTTAGAAAATTCCCATGTGAGAACGCTGGCAGCAGACATCAGAGTTTGTTGTACAACCAAGGACTCCAAGCGAGAGAGACAGAAGTACAATCCAGCTCAGGCAGGGGAACAATGGCCAAGTTCTGGGACAGTTTTCTCAGATCCTCCCATTGTGGCGGCACAGAGGCAAGGGGTGCTGTCACAAGAAGTGCAATGTTTGGGAAGATGGTGAGGGAGTACCTTGCAGATCATACAAACGTCCTCCGTGATTCCTCTGTGCCTTTTAATTATTGGGTATCCAAGCTGGACACGTGGCATGAACTTACTTTCTACGCCTTGTAGGTCCTGACCTGCCCTGCTGCTAGCGTTCTGTCAGAGAGGTTTTTAGTGCCGCTGGTGGAATTATAATAGATATGGGCATCCGCCTGTCAACTCAAATTGCTGACAGGCTGACTCTTATAAAAATGAACAAAGCCTGGATTGGGAAAGACTTCTGTACACCACCAAGTGAAAACAGCGAAACATAACCTCAAATACATTCTCTCTTTTGGGGAGGTGTATTCTCATGCACCTCTTCACAACCACACATGGGTATACGCTTCCAGATTTGATCTGTTTGTTCTTATCCTCCTCATTATCCTCATCCTTCTCATCCAGAACCACTATATCACCAGGGTGAACGTGGTCTGTACACTGGCCAAGGGTGCTGTGATGGCACTTATTTTTTAGAAAAAGGACAACACATTGGGGAATTGGGCATGACATTTCTTTGGGCCTACTTCTTAACTCGGCCTCCTGCAATCTGTCCTGTACCTGCCACTAGAACACCAGGGTGAATGTGCTCTGTACTGTGCATTTTGGCCAAGGGGGCTGTCATGCCACCCTTTTACTGTTTAAAAAAGGATTTTACATTGGGGAATTGGGCATGACATTTCTTTGGGCCTACTTCTTAACTCGGTCTCCTGCAATCTGTCCTGTACCTGCCACTAGATCACCAGGGTGAACGTGGTCTGTACGGTGCATTTAGGGCTAGGGGGCTGTGATGGCACTATTTTAATCAGTCCAAAAAGGACCCCACATTAGGGAATTGGGCATGGCATTCCATTGGGCCTACTTCTTATCTCTGTTTCCTGCAATGTCTCTTGTTTAACTGCCACTAGATCACCAGGGTGAACGTGATCTGTACTGTTATAGGCCAGTGAATTTTGGGCAAGTGGGCTGTGATGGCACTATATTTTTAAGTCCAAAAAGGACAACACATTGTGGAACTGGGCATGACATTACTTTAGGCCTATTTCTTAACTTGGTCTCCTGCAATCTGTCCTGTATCTGCCACTAGATCACCAGGGTGAACGTGGTCTGTACGGTGTATTTAGGGATAGGGGGCTGTGATGGCACTATTTTGATCAGTCCAAAAAGGACTCCACATTGGGGAATTGGGCATGGCATTCCATAGGGCCTACTTCTTAACTATGTCTCCTGCAATGTCTCTTGTTTAACTGCCACTAGATCACCAGGCTGAACGTGCTTTGTACTGTTATAGGCCGGTGAAGTTTGGTCAAGGGGGCTGTGATGGCACTAGTCTATTTTTACAAAAAGGTACCCCACATTGGTGAAACCACATCCTTGTTGGCAAACACTTCATAACATTTGTGTACCTTAAAGAGCTCACTTGAAAAGCTCCTTTTTGTGTTGCCTTGTTGCTAACATTGGACACAATACACTTCATATAAATTTGATAAAGCAATGCTGTTACTTTGCCTCAGTAGTTCATTAAAAATATAGCTTTGTCCACTATATTAGTTTCTCTCCTTGCGAGTCTTAACTTTGTCTGCCTCAAATGTACAAATGGAGAATATACAAATGGCGATTTGTAAACAAGATTGAAATGCTGTATACCGAATGCATTCAGACAATCACATAGATGCATTTCTTGTAAAACATTTAGAGATGTGACAGACAATGCTCATAGTGACAAAATCTTGATAAATGTTTGCTGTTTGTCATTTTAAACATTAAGGTTTACTGAAACTATGCCGGTGATGGTTTGATCTAAATCCTTGTGGTTTTTATTTTATAGGGGTTTATGCCCTCTCGTCTGATGACTCCATGATATCTCAGTTTCATCCAACCTTGAAAAGTGGCCACGTGAAGGTGTGTGTGAAACTAGAGTTACTACATAGTGTTATTCACTATGTAAGAGCAGAGAAACATGACTTAGACAAATGCCAAAACTGGGGTACCTGTATATGTACAGTGTGCGGATACCTGCATAATTGGGGACACCCATGCAGTGTAGGTAATCTCCCAGGGGTTCTCTGTCTTGGTGTTGCTTCTCTGATATTCCAGACGAATGATGTTTAAAAGCCTCTTGGTGATGATCTAAGTATACTGTATGTAGTTAATCTTCATATATAACTATATTTATTGAATCCTTATATGTACTTATTAACCTATGGATATTAACACATACAAAAGTATACGCACTCACACTATTCAATCATACTATTCCTTGAATTTTGAAGTTTGCAATAAAATTGCCTTGTATTGCAAGTATTAGCCTTTTTTAAAGCCATATCTGAACCTCAATGTTAAAAACATGTAAAATAAAATTGCCAAATTCTCCTGTATCTAATTGTGCAAAGGGAGAACCATCATACCATTAAAAAATACGAGTGAATTTTCCTGGGCCCATCCAGTATGTGGGTTCCAAGGCCTAATGAGGTGCATATGACTGACTATGCAGCAGGGCTCGCCTTCCTGCCAATGTATAAAACAAAGAAGTATGGAGCACAAAATCCATACTGTGAAGTGGATTTTCATGGGCCCATCCAATATGTGGGTTCCAAGGCCTAATGGGGTGCATATGACTATGCAGCAGGGCTCGCCTTCCAGCCAATGTACAAAACAAAGGAGTATGGAGCACAAAATGCATATTGTGAAGTGGATTTTCCTGGGCCCATCCAGTGTGTGGGTTCCAAGGCCTAATGTGGTGCATATGACTGACTATGCAGCAGGGCTCGCCTTCCTGTCAATGTATAAAACAATGGAGTATGCAGCAAAAAATGCATATTATGAAGTGGATATCCATGGGCCCATCCAGTATATGGGTTCCAAGGCCTAATGGGGAGCATATGACTGACTATGCAGCAGGGCTCGCCTTGCTGCCAATGTGTAAAACAAAGGAGTGTGGGAGTACAAAATGCATATTGTGAAGTGGATTTTCCTGGGCCCATCCAGTGTGTGGGTTCCAAGGCCTAATGTGGTGCATATGACTGACTATGCAGCAGGGCTCGCCTTCCTGTCAATGTATAAAACAATGGAGTATGCAGCAAAAAATGCATATTATGAAGTGGATATCCATGGGCCCATCCAGTATATGGGTTCCAAGGCCTAATGGGGTGCATATGACTGACTATGCAGCAGGGCTCGCCTTGCTGCCAATGTGTAAAACAAAGGAGTGTGGGAGTACAAAATGCATATTGTGAAGTGGATTTTAATGTACCCATCCAGTATGTGGGTTCCAAGGCCTAATGGGGTGCATATGACTATGCAGCAGGGCTCGCCTTCCTGCCAATGTATAAAACAAAGGAGTATGGAGCACAAAATGCATATTGTGAAGTGGATTTTCATGGGTCCATCCAGTACATTTTTTCAGGAGTCCCCCCTGGACATTTTATGACAGGGGTATTGTGGTGCGTTGTAATACCTGGCAGCCCATCCACTCAAAGCCTAGGCTAAGGCAGTTTAGGAGACCCACTGTTTCATAATGGCCCTTTAAGAAGGTTAATGTCACCTGATGCACCAGTAAAAATAGGTTTTGTGACTTTAAGAGTCCCTCCTTCGTACATGAAACAAGATTGGTCTGCTTATGTGTCACACACCAATTGGCCAGCTAGGGGTGTTAAATGTTACAATGATATTTTCCAGTGAATGCATTTGTAGTGGTTGAAAGCAATGTTAAAGTTGAAAAACGCTTCAAAAACATTCCGTCTGAACTAAGCCTAAGTGGGAGAGGACATTTTCGGTCTGGGGTTAAATATTTGGTCTTACAGGCAAGTCATTAACCTGCAAAGAATGCACCTTGACATATTTCCAAGCCAAACCTGTTCTGGTTTTGTTTTCATGTGTTTTTTGTGGCACCGGGAAAAATGGCATGACTCTCTGAAAAAAATTATTAAAGCTGTGAACTAGGAGTCAGGAATGCTTCCAGGGGGCGATCCCCATGATGTCCCTGTGTCATTTGAGCAGTGTTTCCATCATTTTCAGACGTTTTTGGACCTTGAAAGGACCTCCGGGGAGATCGTGGTAAAAATACTTGGGTCTCACATAGACTTACATTGGGCTTGTTGTATTGGCCGAGTACCCGAGTATTCCAATTTGCTCGACCCGAGCAATGAGCACCCGAGCATTTTAGTGCTCGCCCATTACTACTGCTGATGAATATAGTCGATGATATTTTCGAAAGCCTTATTGGACAAGTTTCAGATCAACACATTTTGAAGTCATGTATTCATCATTATACAAGCAATTACAGTGTGCAGGTTTATGTGGGGTCCATCATACTGTGTGGAGGACTGTGTGGGGGCCATTATATAGTGTGGAAAAGTGTGGGGCCATTATATTATTTGCAGACCCATTATACTGCATGGAGGGCTGCGTGGGGAGTCATAGTTGCGGATCATACTGTCTTGGGGTCACCATACTTTTCCGGGTGAGCTGAGGGGTGGGGAACAGTATGGCGGTCACACTGTACATGTGGAAGGTACTGTGGAGGAATTCTCTCTGGGGGTAACTTACAATGGTTGTGGGGCACTTTTGTTGACATCATACAAGGCAAACAGGATCATGGGGTGCATTAAGAGAGGTCTGGATACACAGGATGAGAGCATTATACTGCCTCTGTACAAATCCCTAGTTAGACCGCATATGGAGTACTGTGTCCAGTTTTGGGCACCGGTGCTCAGGAAGGATATAATGGAACTAGACAGAGTACAAAGGAGGGCAACAAAATTAATAAAGGGGATGGGAGAACTACAATACCCAGATAGATTAGCGAAATTAGGATTATTTAGTCTAGAAAAAAGACGACTGAGGGGCGATCTAGTAACCATGTATAAGTATATAAGAGGACAATACAAATATCTCGCTGAGGATCTGTTTATACCAAGGAAGGTGACGGGCACAAGGGGGCATTCTTTGCGTCTGGAGGATAGAAGGTTTTTCCACCAACATAGAAGAGGATTCTTTACTGTTAGGGCGGTGAGAATCTGGAATTGCTTGCCTGAGGAGGTGGTGATGGCGAACTCAGTCGAGGGGTTCAAGAGAGGCCTGGATGTCTTCCTGGAGCAGAACAATATTGTATCATACAATTATTAGGTTCTGTAGAAGGACGTAGATCTGGGTATTTATTATGATGGAATATAGGCTGAACTGGATGGACAAATGTCTTTTTTCAGCCTTACTAACTATGTTACTATGTTACTATGCTACTTTGAGTGCAATAACAAGGGAATCTAGCGCTTTAGTAGGAGGAAAATTAGAGGGCACACAATACCACATAATAGGTGCAGCAATAGGGACACATACGGCAGTAGTGGCTCAGCATTGGGGTATCAGCAGGATAAGGAGTTTTTGCAGGTTGGGACAGATGTGGACAGTGACTGGAATGTGAGAAATCATATGAGTCTCTGTTGTAATCTCTGCAGCCGAGTCCTGGCTGGAGAAGTGGTCATGCTGGTCTGGGCCAGGTGGAAAAGGCAGGAAAAGTGAATGAATGTCAGCTGTCAGTCACCGTCTATAACTGTGCTGTGATTTCTTCTATGTTCTACAGGACTGGTATCTATCACTTTATGTTATTATTATTATTATTTATATAGCACCATTGATTCCATGGTGCTGTACATGAGAAGGGGTTACATACAAGTTACAGATATCACTTGCAGCAAACAAACTAACAATGACAGACTGATACAGAGGGGGGAGGACCCTGCCCTTGCGGCCTTACATTCTAGAGGATTATGGGGAAGGAGACAGTAGGTTGAGGGTTGCAGGAGCTCCGGTGTTGGTGAGGCGGTAGCTTTGGTAGTGATGAGGAGGCAGCGGGGTCAGTGCAGGCTGTAGGCTTCCCTGAAGTGATGAGTTTTCAGGTTCCGTCTGAAGGATCCGAATGTGGCTGATAGTCAGACGTGTTGGGGCAAAGAATTCCAAAGGATGGGGGATATTCGGGGGAAGTCTTGGAGGCGGTTGGATGAGGAGTGGATAAGTGTGGAGGAGAGAAGGAGGTCTTGGGAGAATCGGAGATCACGTGAGGGAAGATATCGGGAGATTAGTTCAGAGATATATGGAGGAGGCAGGTTATGGATGGCTTTGTAGGTCAGTATTAGTAATTTGAATTTATGTCACCATATGGTGGTAATTTCAGTGTTGGTCTTTGTATAGAGTTTTTTCCAGTCATTTGCTGAGGTTCTCCTACATGCACTAATATGGTGCACCACTATCAGGGTTACCTGGTTAGGGGCCCACTCAGAAGTTTCACTCCCCCCTTCCCAAACCAAACCCCTAACTACGCCTCTGCCATTTAATTACGACAGCACCACCATGTTCATTTTCGTAAATTACATGGAACCAGTATGCATAATGATGTTTTATATATAAATTGCAATCCATCAGCTTGCTTATTTGCTAATTATGAGCAGATAGTGAAACAAAAAATGCACATCGTCGGACGACGGAAGGCGAGAATAGCAGATTTATTTATTTTTTTTATTATTTTTTTAGCATTAGATCTTTTTACTATTGATGCTGCATAGGCAGCATCAATAGTAAAAAGTTGGGGACACACAGAGTTAATAGCAGCGTTAACAGAGTACTTTACCCGCGGCATAACGCGGTCCATTAACGCTGGGATTAACCCTGTGTGAGCGGTGACTGGACGGGAGTATGAAGCGGATGCCGGGCACTGACTGGACGGAAGTAGGGAGGGACTAATTCTCGGCCTGACTGTGCCCGTCACTGATTGGTCGCGGGAGCCAGGACAGGCAGCTGGCGAGACCAATCAGCGGTGCTGGAATTCCGTTACAAACAAACAGACAAACAGACAGACGGATGTACCCCTTAGACAATTATATATATAGATATGACACACCAGAGAGAGACAAAAAATGCAGCAACAAACTCACAATAAAAATGCATATAAAAAAAAAGCACAATAAAAAAATAAATAAAAGTAGCTTAATTTACATAATAAATGCAAAAATGTTGCAGAAAGTCTGCAGCATCAAAACCTCACCAGAAGTTCATTGTGGGAGCGCAGTCTAATTAACGCTGATGTCTATACATGTCATTCCGCCCTAACTGAACTAAATACCGTATTAGGCTACGCTCCCACCATGAGTTTTTGGTGAGCGTTACTTGCAGGATTTGTTTTCTCTTTCCTCAGTTCATCATTTTTTTTCATTTTATGGTGTACTCACATAGGAAATTGACACGCTGCAGGTTTTAAAATGGCACCACAGGTCAGTCTATGGAGCATAAAAAGCACAGTGGGCAGGAGATTTCGATAAATCCCTTTCACCTTGCTGAAACTCAAATACGCAGCGTTTTGTTTGTGTAACGAAAATACAAAGCATCAAAAACTCAGCAAAAACTCATTGTGGGAACTTAAAAGGGGTATTGTCGTCTCCAAATCCTGTCCCAATATGTAGTTGGTATAATACTATTAGAAAATAGTTCAAGTTAGAAATGTAATAATAATAATAATAATTTTATTTATATAGCGCCAACAAATTCCGCAGCGCTTTACAAATTATAGAGGGGACTTGTACAGACAATAGACATTACAGTGTAACAGAAATCACAGTTCAAAATAGATACCAGGAGGAATGAGGGCCCTGAAAAACTATGAGGAAAAAGGGGAGACACGAGAGGTGGATGGTAACAATTGCTTTAGTTATTCGGACCGGCCATAGTGTAAGGATCGGGTGTTCATGTAAAGCTGCATGAACCAGTTAACTGCCTAAGTATGTAGCAGTACAGACACAGAGGGCTATTAACTGCATAAATTGTATGAGAACATGATGCGAGGAACCTGATTAAGGTTTAAGTTTTTTTTTTGTTTTTTTTTAATGGGCCACACAGGGATAGTTAGGTTAATTCGTTGATGTGGTAGGCCAATCTGAACAAATACGTTTTTAGGGCACGCTTAAAACTAAGGTGATTGGGGATTAATCTTATTAACCTAGGTAGTGCATTCCAAAGAACTGGCGAAGCACGTGAAAAGTCTTGGAGACGGGAGTGAAAGTTTCTGATTATTGAGGATGCTAACCTGAGGTCATTAGTGGAGCGGAGGGCACGGGTAGGGTGGTAGACTGAGACCAGGGAGGAGATGTCGGGTGTTGCTGAGCCATGGAGTGCTTTGTGGATGAGGGTAATAGTTTTGTACTGGATTCTGGAGTGGATGGGTAACCAGTGTAATGACTGGCACAGAGTAGAGTTACAATAGTCCAGTCGAGAATGAATGAGTGAAACAGTAAGGCCGGGATCACACTAGAGCGAGATACGGCCGAGTCTCGCAGGTTAAAACCAAGCTCTGGCACCGGCACTCCAGAGTGGAGCGTGCAGCCGCACAGCAATACATGGAGCCGCACGCTCCGTTCCCAAGTGCCGGCGCCAGAGCTTGTTTTTAACCTGCGAGACTCGGCCGTATCTCACTGTAGTGTGACTCCAGCCTAAAAGTTTTTTGCAGTGTTGAAAGTAAGAAAAGGGCGAATTCTAGAAATGTTTTTGAGAGGCAGATAAGAAGAGCGAGCCAATGATCAGATGTGGGGGTGAAGGAAAGCTCAGTATAGTTCTTCTGATTCACTATGTTTCCTAACCCATGTGCAGGGCATTGCAGTAGCTTAGGTATCCGTAGTTATGAACACTCACATATGGTGACAGTTAGTTATTTGAGGTCATAACCATGGATACCTACAGTAAGATACTACAATGCCCTGCACTCGGGGTAAGTGACATAGCGAATCAGAAAAACTATATTACATTTGTAATTGGGTGTACTATTATATAATATTATTATTATTACACCTACTACATATTGGGATAGGATCTTGGAGATAGGAAAACTCCTTTAACCTTATACTGGCCTGTCTGTGGTCCATATTCTGCTGTTTTTTAAGTTGTTTGCTTCACTTTAACCCACTTTAGAATAAACCTGTTGTAGTCATTTTAATTTCTTTATTGGCTAATATGTATGTGTACTGCTAACTGCCTAGATATATGGAACGAAACATATGGTGTTCCCATCCATAATCTCCCTGTGTATCACAGTAATATAATCCTGACAATTGCACAAATATTTCCTAATTCTCTGTGAAGAACACGCTATAGTAAGTGTAACCCATGATACTGATGACTATGCTTCTAGTATCAGCAGATCATAGCAGGACAAGCCGGCTTATGAGTCTAGCTTACTGGTTGCACTCGTGAAACCACGCTGGCGAGGTCCTGGCTCTTATAGGGGCCTTTTAGCTGAAGGATTTCATAATATTTATACAGCTGAGATCATTTGTGGGTTTTTACCATCCAACTAAAATCCTGTAATTACTCTAAGAATCACGGCAATGTGTAAGTAAATGGAGGCAATTTAGAAATGTTCCAAACTTATGGGGCAAAAAACCACTTTTCATTGTCTGATCTGATGTTCCTAGATGTGCTTCCTGGAACAGTGTTAGAATATGTCCACATGGCCACTATTAGGATATACAGTGGGGAATGTCAGGGACAAGATCACAGATCTGCACCAAGCTGGAATGGGCTACAAAAAAATAAGTAAGTCTCTGGGTGAGAAGAAGACAACTGTGGGTGCAATAGTAAGAAAATGGAAGAAATACATAATGACTGTCAATCGACATCGATCTGGGGCACCATGCAAAATCTCACCTCGTGAGGTATCCTTGATCACGACAAAGGTGAGAGATCAGCCTAAAACTACACGGGAGGGAACTTGTTAATGATCTCAAGGCAGCTGGGACCGCAGTCACCAAGAAAACCATTGGTAACACATTATGCTGTAAAGGTTTAACCCCTTAATCCCCAAGGGTGATTTGCACGTTAATGACCAAGACAATTTTTACAATTCTGACCACTGTCCCTTTATGAGGTTATAACTCTGGAATGCTAGCGTGGATCGCAGTGATTCTGACATTATTTTCTCGTGACATATTGTACTTCGTGATTGTGGTAAATTTCTTTGATATAACTTGCGTTTATTTGTGATAAAAAACGGAAATTTGGTGAAAAATTTGAAAATTTCACAATTTTCCAACTTTCAATTTTCACGCCCTTAAATTACAAAGATATGTTACACAAATACTTAATAAGTAACATTTCCAACATGTCTACTTTACATCAGCACAATTTTGGAAACAATTTTTTCTTTTGTTAGGAAGTAATAAGGGTTAAAAGTTGACCAGCGATTTCTCATTTTTACATCACATATGAAGTCACCTTGAGGGGTCTATATGATAGAAAATACCCAAAGGTGACACAATTCTAAAACTGCACCCCTCAAGGTGCTCAAGACCACATTCAAAAAGTGTATTAACTCTTACGGTGCTTCACAGGAATTTTTGGAATGTTTACAAAAATTAAAATGTAACTTTTTTTCGCAAAAAATGTACTTCAGATCCAATCTGCATTTTTTTACCAAGAGTAAAAGGTGAAATTGGACCCCAAAAGTTGTTGGAGAATTTGTCAAGTATGCCGATACTCCATATGTGGGGGTAAACCACTGATTGGGTGCATGGCAGAGCTTGGAAGGGAAGGAGCGCCCCCTAAGGAACTTATCTAGATGTGTGGTAAGCACTTTGAACTCCCAAGAGCTTCACAAACGTTTATAACGAAGAGCCGTAAAAATAAAAAATCATATTTTTCTCACAAAAATGATCTTTTTGCCCCCAATTTTTTATTTTCCCAAGGATAACAGGAGAAATTGGGCCCCAAACATTGTTGTACAATTTTTACTGAGTATGCTGATACCCCATGTGGGGGGAACCACCGTTTGGGTGCATGGTAGAACTTGGAAGGGAAGGAGGGCCGTTTTGGAACGCAGACTTAGATGGAATGGTCTGCGGGCATCACCTTGTGTTTGCAGAGCGCCTGATGTACCTAAACAGTAGAACCTCCCACAAGTGACCCCATATTGGAAACGAGACCCCCCAAGGAACTTATCTAAATGCATCGTGAGAACTTTGAACTCCTAAGTGTTTCACTAAAGTTTATAACGCAGAGCCATGAAAATAAAAAATCATTTTTTTCCACAAAAATGATTTTTTAGCCCCCAGTTTTGTATTTTCCCTAGGTAACAGGAGAAATAGGACCCCAAAAGTTGTTTTCCAATTCGTCCTGAGTATGCTGGTACCCCAAATGTGGGAGAAAACTACTGTTTGGGCACACGTCGGGGCTCGGAAGGGAAGTCATTGTGTTTTGGAATGCAGACTTTGATGGAATGGTCTGAGGGCATCATGTTGCATTTGCAGAGCCACAGATGTGCCTAAACAGTAGAAACCCCCCACAAGTGACCCCATTTTGGAAACTAGATCCCCCAAGTAACTTATCTAGATGTGTTGTGAGAACTTTGAACTCCCAAGTGTTTCACTAAAGTTTGTAACGCAGAGCTGTGAAAATAAACAAAATCATTTTTTTCCCACAAAAATAATTTTTTAGCCCCCAAATTTTTATTTTCCCAAGGGTAACAAGAGAAATTGGACCACAAAAGATGGTGTACAATTTGTCCTGAGTACGCTGATACCCCATGTGGGGGGGTAAACCACTGCTTGGGAGCACGGCAGAGCTCGGAAGGGAAGGAGCGCCATTTTACTTTTTCAATGCAGAATTGGCTGGAAATGTGATCGGACACCATGTCACATTTGGAGAGCCCCTGATGTACCTAAACAATGGAAATCCCGAACTCTAACTCCAACCATAACCCAAACAAACCCGTAACCTTAATCCCAACCCTAACCACACCCTTAACCCCAACACACCCCTAACCTGAACACACTTCTAACCCTAATCCCAACCCTAACCATAACCCTAACCACACCTCTAACCCTAATCCCAACCCTAATCCCAACCGTAAACATAATCCAAACCTTAACCCCATCTTTAGCCCCAACCCTAACCCTAAATGGGAAAATGGAAATAAATAAATTTTTTTATTTTATTATTTTTCCCTAACTAAAGCGGTGATAAAGGGGGGTTTGATTTACTATTTATAGCGGGTTTTTATAGCGAGTTTTTGTTTGGCAGCTGTCACACACTAAAAGACGCTTTTTATTGCAAAAAATAGTTTTTGCATCACCACATTTTGAGAGCTATAATTTTTCCATATTTTGGCCCAAAGATTCATGTGAGGTCTTGTTTTTTGCAGGACGAGTTGACGTTTTTAACAGTACCATTTTTGGGCACATGACATTTTTTGATCACTTTTTATTATGATTTATGGGAGGCAGAATGAACAAAAACCAGCAATTCATGAAATTCTTTTTGGTGGGGCGTTTATACCGTTCCGCGTGTGGTAAAATTGATAAAGCAGTTTTATTCTTCGGGTCAGTACGATTACAGCGACACCTCATTTATATAATTTTTTATGTTTTGGCGCTTTTATACAATAATAACTATTTTATATAAAAAATTATTATTTTTGAATCTTTTTATTCTGAGGGCTATAATTTTATTTTTTATTTTTTGCTGATGGCGATGTCTGCTGGCTCTTTTTTTCAGGACAAGATGAAGTTTTCAGTGGTTTCATGTTTATTTATATCATCCTTTTGATCGCGTGGTATTCCATTTTTTGTTCTGCGGTATGATGATAAAGCATTGTTTTTTGCCTCGTTTTTTATTTATTTTTTACGGTGTTCACTGAAGGGGTTAACTAATGGGACTGATTTATAGGTCGGGTTGCTGCAGACGTGGCGATAGTAAAAATGCGTACTTTTGTTGTTTTTTTTATTTACATAAAGAAATTTATTTTTTGGAAAAATATATTTTTTTCGTTATTTAGGATTTTTAGAAAAAATATTTTTACACATGTTAATTTTTTTTTTTACTTTTTTACATTGTTGCAAGGTGCGACATCACTGTATAAAGTCAGATCGCTGATCTGAAACTTTGCAGAGCACTGTGTCGGATCAGTGATCTGACAGGCAGTGTAGGAGACTTCTCTGCACCTGCTCTCAGCAGGCACTGACAAGCCACCTCCCTGCAGGACCCGGAAGGACCCCATGGCCATCTTGGATCTGGGGGCCTGCAGGGAGTAGACCCTCGGAACAACTCGATCACATCGCGTTGTTCTGAGGGTCTCAGGGAAGCACGCAGGGAGCTCCCTCCCTGCACGATGCTTCCCTATGCCACCGGAACGCTGCATTCTTGTTTGATCGCAGTGTTCCGGGGGTTAAAGTGCTGGGAGCCATCCGCGACCAATCCTGGCACATATTGTCAGCTGTGATAATCAGATCATGGAGTGTCCTAATCAGTCTCCAGACCTTAATCCAATAGAAATCTTATGGAGGGAGTTGAAGCTCCAAGTTGCCAAGCTACAGCCTCAAAATCCTAATGATTTAGAGGTGATCTGCAAATAATAATAATAATAATAATAATAATCTTTATTTATATAGCGCCAACATATTCCGCAGCGCTTTACAGTTTAACAGTTTCAAACACAAAAGTCATAA
Source organism: Ranitomeya imitator (assembly GCF_032444005.1). Lineage (NCBI taxonomy): Eukaryota > Metazoa > Chordata > Amphibia > Anura > Dendrobatidae > Ranitomeya > Ranitomeya imitator. The sequence continues at coordinate 619,380,663 of NC_091286.1, read as the reverse complement.
GTAACAACGTCAACAATACAATAATTAAAGCAAAATAAGACGACCCTGCCCGTGAGAGCTTACAATCTACAATGAGGAGGGGGAGATGCAAAGTACAGGTGTGTATTTACAATGATGTATTTACAATCATGGTCCAGCCATCTTCAGGGGGTGGGGGATAAATGGGGATAGTGAATGGGCTACACACACACATACATAACATAACTTTGATTAGTGAACGTGATAGGCCGCTCTGAACAAATGTGTTTTGAGCGGGCGCCTAAAACTATGCAAATTATGGATGGTCCTAATATCTTGGGGTAGAGCATTCCAGAGGATTGGCGCAGCACGGGAGAAGTCTTGGAGTCGGGAGTGGGAGGTACGGATTAGTGCAGAGGTTAATCGAAAGTCATTTGCAGAGCGCAGTGGTCTGTTAGGCTGAAAGACAGAAATGAGGGAGGAGATGTAAGGGGGTGCCGCACTGTGGAGAACTTTGTGGGTGAGAACAAGTACTTTGAATTGTATCCTGTAATGAATGGGTAGCCAGTGTAACGACTGGCGAAGAGCGGACGCGTCCGAGTAACGATTAGCCAGATGGACGACCCTGGCTGCTGCATTAAGGATGGACTGGAGAGGGGAAAGTCGAGTGAGGGGGAGGCCAATTAATAGAGCGTTACAGTAGTCCAGGCGGGAGTGGATCAGGGCGACAGTGAGGGTTTTAGCTGTCTCCATGGTGAGAAAAGGGCGGATTCTAGAGATGTTCTTTAGGTGTAAGCGGCACGAGCGGGCAAGAGATTGTATATGGGAGGTGAAGGAGAGATCGGAGTCAAACATAACACCCAGACAGCGCGCCTGCTGCCGGGGTGTTATTATGGTGCCACCCACAGAGAGGGAAATGTCAGATTTAGGGAGGTTAGTAGATGGTGGGAGCAGAAGAAGTTCAGTTTTGGAGAGGTTGAGTTTCAGATAGAGAGCGGACATGATGTTGGAGACTGCGGACAGACAGTCAGTGGCGTTCTGTAGTACAGCGGGGGTAAGGTCAGGGGATGACGTATATAGTTGTGTGTCGTCGGCATAAAGATGGTACTGAAAGCCAAATCTGCTGATTGTCTGTCCAATTGGGGCCGTGTAGAGAGAGAACAGAAGGGGGCCAAGGACTGAGCCCTGAGGTACCCCGACAGTGAGAGGAAGAGGAGATGAAGTGGAGCCAGAGAACAGAACACTGAAGGAGCGGTCAGAAAGATAGGAGGAGAACCAGGAGAGAGCAATGTCCTTAATGCCTAGTGACTGGAGCCTAGAGCGAAGGAGAGGGTGGTCAACAGTGTCAAAAGCTGCAGAAAGGTCGAGAAGAATGAGCAGAGAGTGGTCACCATTACGTTTTGCTGTCAGAAGGTCATTGGTCACTTTGATGAGTGCAGTTTCTGTCAAATGTAGGGAGCGGAAACCGGACTGTGAAGGGTCTAGGAGGGAGTGAGTGGAGAGGTAATGGGTAAGGCGGGAGTATATCAGGCGCTCCAAGAGTTTAGAGATGAAGGGGAGATTGGAGACCGGTCTGTAGTTGTTTGTGCAGGATGGGTCGAGGGTGGGTTTCTTTAGTAATGGAGTAATGATAGAGTGTTTGAAGGAGGAGGGGAAAATGCCAGAGGAGAGGGAGAGCTTAAAGATTGTAGTTAGGTGACTTGTGACAACTGGAGAGAGAGACTGGAGGAGATGTGAGGGAATGGGGTCGGTAGTGCATGTAGTCAGACGAGAAGAGGAGAGGAGCTTGGAGACTTCTTCTTCTGTGATGGGATCGAATGTGGAGAGTGAGCCAGGGGCAATGAGGGGAGGGATGGGAGTCACTGAACTTAGTTGTTGGGAGCGGATTTCCTGACGGATATTGTCTATTTTCTCTATAAAGTGGGAGGCCAGGTCACCAGCACAAATATCTGTGATAGGGGCTTGTGCTTTTGGCCTGAGGAGGGAGTGAAAGGTGTCAAAAAGTTTCTTGGGGTTGTTGGATAGTGAGGAGATCAGAGTGGTAAAGTAGGTCTGTTTAGCGAAGTGAAGGGCAAAGTTATAGGTCCTAAACATAAATTTGAAGTGTATGAAGTCTTCAGCCTGGTAGATTAACATTGGTCAGAGTGCTATCCGATAAAACATTGGTTAGCACTAATCGAATGACTATGCTTGTGTGAACGAGTCCATCTTTGTATAAGTGTACATACATAGAAAGCTGTCAGTCACTGATAGCACCGCCCACTGGACCCAAAATCCCAGAGAGAGCAGAGGTGTAAATGGTGAAAACACAGATTATACTGAATCTTTTCTCACAAACCTATCCTATATATCAATTTACACAGTTCTTTCTCCTCTATAACATGCTGCCTGTGGATTGGACTGCATTTCGAGGTGACAGGTTCTCCTTAAGTGACCCTCCTAACAAATAGGAATTGTCCAAAAAAAAAACATATTCCACATACCGGTACATTGAAAAAAATATATATATACCTTTTATGAAGAATCCCTATGGAAAAGTTTGCTCCAATACACAAGAAGGCAATATTCTAAGTGTATACTTCAGCCTTGAAGATACTTGCCGTAAAGGAGATGGAGAAACCCTTCAAGAATAATTGTCTGCTGCCAATGTATCGGGTCTGAAATTCCAGCTGTTTTGGACCTTCATATCTGCAAATTCCAAGAAGAAAGATTCTGATACGTCTTAACATTCTGCAGGAGGACAATGACCTTAAGTTCACGGTCAAAGTTATAAGTGATTATCTTCTACAAAATGAACAAGGAATTCTGTGCAGATATCACAACATCTGTTTAATATTACCTGCAAGACATCCACAAGTCTGTGGCAAGTTCTTTGAGACTCATAGAATATCCCACAAGTCAGTTTCTAGAATTGCACAGCTGTGTTTTCTGTCTATACTAAAGATTACAGTCCTGATTCTTCAAGCAACTGATTTTGGCATAAAACTTCCAGAAATGCCACCAAAATTTGGTGTCATTTAAAATTGTGTAAAACATTTTAGACTTTGGTCATTTTTTTACATCAGTTATGGTCAATTATGCCTACTTTTTGAAAATTGGTGGAGCTTGGGCATGGCCAAATAACATGCACAGGCCTCTTAATAAATGTGGGGCATCTTACTCCAGTGCTCCCTTCATTATGACTATACCTCATTCCAAATGATTGCACAATTTGGATGTAAGTGTCATAACCATGTACATTTTTGTTTTTTACAAATAAGATAGTACTTTGTGTCAGAGCTCTTTGAATCTCTGAAATCAATCTCAAGCACTTGTGATAACTAGTTTGCCAGGTGATCCCAATTTAAAAGAAAACTACTTAAGAAGGATGTTCCACATTTTTAAACAATCAACAGGTTTCAAGCAATATGTTAAAGGCCAAAAAGTATCAAATAGTGCAATATATTGGACAGGGTTTGAAAACATTAGCTATTTCACAAAAACTTAAGCGTGATCTTTGGACTGTGAAGACATTTGTGGCTGATAAAAGCACAGATGGGTTCATGCAGATAAAGGCATAATGAGAATGGTTTCAGCCTATCAAATTCATCAGAATAAGAGAGCAGCTGCTAAAATACCATTACAAACAGCAAGCAAGTATTTGAAAGTGCTGGTGCCTCTGGAGTCCCGTGATCCTCAATGTGTAGGATCCTTCAAAGGCTTGCTGTGGTTCATTAACCTACTAATCGGCCACACCTAAACTGTGCTCACAAGCAGAAATGGTTGCGGTGGGTCCAGACATACATGATGTCTAACTTTTAAATAGTTTTGTTAACTGATGAGTGCCATGCAAACCTGATGGCCCAGATGGATGGAGAAGTGGATGGCCACCATGTCCCAACAATGCTGCTACATCAGCAAGGAGGTGACTGAGTCTTTTTTGAGCCAAAATCAAGGTAAAAGAGCTGGCAGACGGACCCCAAACCTGGACCCCATTCCCTTTAATGAGCGGCAAATACAGCTTCTGATCAGTGGGGAAATCATCCCCAGAGAGCCTCTGTTTCCACGCTGTCAAAATATAGCGTGAGCGCTCAGCTGTGATTGGAGGTATAAGTTCATCTCCGGTCACTGGTTTCAGCGGATGGGACTACGGCTCTCATCATTCAACACCACTGCCGCTAATAACAGTGAGAACAGGAGCTGCTGATGGGTGTATTCATTAGCCGGCTCCTGCGATGTAAATAAATAATTTAAAAAACTTCATGGGTGCCCCCCATTTTTGACAACCAGCTTTGCTAAAGCAGAGAGCTGGGGGCTGGTATTCTTAGGCTGGTAAGGGGCCGTAAATATTGGTTCTTCCCACTTGCCCTGTAGAGGTGGCAAATGGGAATAATTTTTGTGGGGTTGTGTCACCTTTGTATTGTCACATGACATCAAGCCCATGGCTTAGTAATGGAGAGGCATCTATAAGATACCTATCTAGTACTAATCCTATAGTTATATGGTAAATAAACGCATAGCCAGAATAAAGTCCTTTATTAGAAATAAAACAAAACACACTTTTACTTTTTTATTTAAAAATAACAAACACAGTTATACTTACCAAACGCCTATTCCACCAAAGCCCTCATCTTCTGTAAGAAAACAAAAATAAAAAACAACAATATCCCTCACCTCTCCGTCGTTCTGTCCCACGCTGTAATCCATGTCTGGGGTAAAAACAGTTTTAAATCTGGACGGTGCCAAAATGTAACTGTACAGGCTGAGATCCACTGGTGACTGAACTGCTGCGAGCACAGAGGTGACATCATTGAGGTTATGTCTGGTCACTGAGACTGCGTTCCCAGAAGGGTTGAACTGCCGTGACCTCGGTGAGATCCCAGCTAGCACTGTGATTTCACCGTCAATCAGAAGCGGTGTTTGCCGCACTGTCATGCATATGACAGCGTGACAAACACCTGGTGTTCAGGCAGCCGAATCGAAACAGTAACATGGACTTCCTGATGATGTCCGTGTTTGGTGTTTATGCCCGAACAGTAATTGTTCAGTACGGACTTCGAAATTTACTGTTCGGGTTCGCCCATTTCTAATGACAATCCACCATCGCATGCAGCAAAAGAATACCTCTGAGTGATTGGCTGCTATCAGCATATGAGGAGAGAAACTCTTCATGTATCCACCATCCTCCCCTGTCCTCAACCATACTGAGATCCTTTGGAGTATCCTCAAGCAGAAGATCTGTGAGGGTGGGAGGCAGTTCACATCAAAACAGCAGATCTGGGAGACTATTCTGCCACCCTGCAAAGAAATTCAAGCAGAAACTATCCAATAACTCAAAAGTTTAAAGGGGTTGTCCTGTCTAAATCGATAAGTCTGCAGTCACTCTGTCTGACTGCAGACTTCGGAATCCCTCCAGCCTACGCACTGTGTGCTGAAAGGATTCACTGGATTCTTAGCAGGGACTGGCGGGCATGTATGTGCTATGCATTCTCCGGGGCAGAAGACATCTTGTGGGCACGGCCTCATTCCACACACTTGTATTGAGGGAGGCCATGCTCAGTCTGGTGAAATGGCCATCTAGTGGGCGTGGCCTCACTCTATACAACTGTATGGAGAGAGGCCACTCCCACAAGATGGCGTCTGCTCTGGAATATGTATAACTCATACTTACCCTCCAGTCATGGCTCAGAAACCGCCGCCAGTGTGTGCTCTTCGGGGGATTCAGAAGTCTGCAGTCACACAGAGTGACTGCAGACTGATCAATTTAGACTGGGCAACGCCTTTAATGGATGCAAGAATTGTCAAGGTGATTTCAAAGAAGGGTTCCTATGTTAACATGTAACTTGGCCTGTTAAGATGGTGTTGATTGAAAAAGTTTGGGCGTAATAATTTGATTTGGATTTTTTTTTACATTTGAAAAAAAATTCTATTATCATTGGGAGGTTTGTCCAATAAAATGTGATTTATCCTCTAATGGTGGAAGATTTGAACGTTATACTGACTCATTTGCATCGACCATTTTGCAGAATCTGGAAAAAAAAGCATTTGCATAATAATTTGGAGCATGGTGTAAGGTACAAACGTCAGTGTTAATGAATCGAGATCTGTCATATTTGCTTGCGTGTCTGTTTAGGTAAAAACCTTCATTTTCTCTAAAATAACCACGTAGGAGCATCTTATATTAGAACACTGTCTTTCTCCTCTGTTATTCTGCCATGAAATTTAAGGATATATTCACAACTGGGCGTTACCATTCCTTTTATCAGTAGGGAGTGTTTCTCCTGATTCATCACTGTGTATGGACTGGCCTCTAGAGATGAGCAAATTTGCTCCGGTTCCCTCTTATTCGGCAAGCTAGAGCGCCTGTTTGTTGGGCTCTCCATGCATATGTGGTGACCATGACACAGTTGCGTAAAAGTTAAGTAAATAAGGCAGCACACTGCAGCGCTAAAACATGTAAACTTGAAAACACGAAATTTGAACTGCATTACTGCACTAGAAATATGAAAAATGAGAGCTTTTAGCGCATAAAAATGGCCAATTTTATGTGTACCTGGTAGCCCCTTTACGGCATCTCTCTTATACCAGGTCCTAAACTTGCCTTACCTCGCTGAGAATAAACGTCTCCATCTGAATGGGTACATGTGAAAACCTCTTCCTAGACTAGACTGGAGACGTTTATTCTCAGCGAGGTAAGGCAAGTTTAGGACCTGGTATAAGAGAGATGCCGTAAAGGGGCTACCAGGTACACATAAAATTGGCCATTTTTATGCGCTAAAAGCTCTCATTTTTCATATTTCTAGTGCAGTAATGCAGTTCAAATTTCGTGTTTTCAAGTTTACATGTTTTAGCGCTGCAGTGTGCTGCCTTATTTACTTAACTATATACGAGTTGGCGACTCTAGGTTCAGCACCTGTTCACACTTAGTCTATGTTTGGATGTGCCGGTCAGGTTTTTGAAATGACATGACACAGTTGCGACACATGCAGCTGCGGCGCCGATCAGCTGATCCAGAAAGCCGGGTTCCCTCTGCAGCCTATTCGGCAATCACGATAGCTTGGCGAATAAGATGGAACCCAAGCATATTCGCTCATCTCTACTGGTCTCATTACCAAGTGTATGCACCGAATTGACAAGGGAAAGTAGTTTACTTTATTCATACATTTCCATCAAGAAAAGCAGAGAAATGTTTAACTTTCTTATGAAGATCCCTTTACACAATTCTCATGCTCTTTGCACTTTTAGATAAAGACTGAAATAGTTTATCACATTCGCACAGGCAGCTGTCACATGGCAAACTTGACTCCGGCATATGTGGGGTGACATCATGGCGCCAGATCTGCTGCTGGGTTTCACTCTGTGACACGACTTCTCTTGACATAACACGGACCAAGGAAAATAAAAAAAAATAAAAAAATAAGTGTCAAACATTTGGTGTCGAAACATTTGCAGATATTAACTTTTCTTTTTATTTGTATTTTTAATAGGATTTTTACATCGTTTTGCATTTTTGGAAATAAATATTAACACTGTAGGATTGAAAATGATTTCACGGGCCGATGCATCTGCCAAGTTTACAGAACGCGTCTATTTTCTGTTTGTTCTGTTTCGTCAGATGTCAAAACTTCATAGCAGAAGTCACTTACTGACTTAATTCCCTTCGCTCGGCAGCCGTGGACAGTCTCGAGCGGCGGAGGGTAAGGCCAGCAACTCGAGTATGTTTTTTATAGCCATTTATGTCCTTGGTTTTTATATTTCGCACTAAGTACACTGTCATCTGGTAGAAATATTTACCATTTGGATCAAAATAGACCTAGAAACAGTGAGAACACATCTGGAGTCTAGACTGAGCGGCTCTATGGGCAGGGTCATATCTCTGTGCTACATCAACCCGAGTGCCTTTTTCTGTTTATATAGGTGGTATGCCGCATCATCTGTTTCAGCTGTCAGGCATGCTGAGCCCATTACATGCCTTCCTTGTGGAAAACCACCAATGAAAATGCCTCCTCCTCCTCTCACTAGCCGAAAATCCCAATAGTATCAGCTGGATTTGGTACGTATGGGTCTTCTGGCACACAGACACATGCAAACATAATATGGCCCCTTATAAATACAAGTCGCAGCAGCAGCAGCACATCAAAGCTGATAGAACACATGTCGTTAATTCAGGCTGGAATCATACACTATCGCTGATTGCTAGAAATGAATCGGCTCGTAATGTACACAAATGTAAGTGGGAAAATGGTCTTTGGGGACATGGGAAAGCATTTCAGAAATGATGGACTGTGAGAACTTACACGCACGCTGAGCCCTAACACTTGTGACCTACAGAATTACTGAAGCGACTGAAGTGATAATTTCCATCTCTACTTACATGGGATTCATACATAGTTCAGCCTCTCTCAAGAATTCCAAAAATTAACAGGACATCTAAAATCTGGAAGGGGGTGAAAATGAGTCAGGATTATACTTTTTGGTTCATGTTCAATATTGGGACAGAAGAAGCAATGGTTCCCAAGGGCCCATTGCCATATAAGAACCACCAATATATTATTTTTTACTGTGGGCTTAAAAACTACTTGTCTGCTCTGCCCAATGCATGCTCAGAGCAGTCATTAACCGCTCTGACTGGCGATTCAGCAGCTTCTGCTGACATCATGTTAACAGAGCACCTGTCTCTCTTCTGGGATGCTCTATTGACAGGGTGTAACTGCCGATGTCATGTTGATTGCTAATCAGGATGATGTTGGCAGTCACATCCTATCAGCAGAGCAAAGCGGAAAGGAAACTGCTGCTTTGTGGGCATGATGCAAGCATAAGCTGCTGAATCGCTGGCAGGAGCAGTTTGTAAACACTCTGTGCCGGCTGAGATCAGCAGCGGGCAGAACAGGCAGGTAGGTACCAACTACCTGCCTGTTAGTACTAAGGCCTATATCTACTATATAAAGCTGAATGTGTGTGTGTGTGTGTGTGTGTGTATGTGTGTATGTCCGGGATTGGCATCTGCACCGTCGCAGCTACAGCCATAAAATTTTGCACAGTCACACGTCTGGACCCCGAGAGCGTCATAGGCTACGTTGTGAGGTGAAATTTTAACCCCCCGCTTTCCAATTCACCAAACAATTTTGCTCCTATCTACATAATGGGGAAAAAAGTGAAAGGAAAAGTGTTTGAGGCGTCGCAGCTACAGAAACAAAATTTTGCACAGCCACACGTCTGGACCCTGAGAGTATCATATGGTACGTTGTGAGGTGAAATTTTAACCCCGCGCTTTCCAATTCACCAAACAATTTTGACCCTATCTACATAATGGGGAAAAAAGTGAAAGGAAAAGTGTTGGAGGCGTCGCAGCTACAGAAACAAAATTTTGCACAGTCACACGTCTGGACCCTGAGAGCGTCATAGGCTATGTTGTGAGGTGAAATTTTAACTCCGCGCTTTCCAATTCACCAAACTATTTTTCCCCTATCTACATAATGGGGAAAAGTGAAAGGAAAAGTGTTGGAGGCAAATTGACAGCTGCCAGATGTGAACAAGTGGGACTTAAAGAGTGAGAGCGATGGCGCCAAAGAGTATATACCGTACAGTTGCTAAGGTAGGACCCCGACATGGGATACTCACCACACGGGGATATGAACACACACACAAAATGCGCCACACACTACCACGTGCATGAACACATATACCACCCTCAGCACACATTTCACCACACATACGCCAACCTCGCCACATAAAAGTCGAAACACAAAAGTCGCCGCTCAAAACTCACCACGCGCAAAACTCGCCACATGCAAAAACTAGGCTCACGCAAAACTCGCCACTAGTGCAAAACTCACCTCATGGAAAACTCGCCACACGCAAAACTTGCACATGCGGAAAAATTGGCATATGCACAAAATTTTCAACACATGCAAAAGTTGCCTCACACAAAACTTGCACATACTCAAAAGGCACCAGACATAAAACTCACCACGCGCAAAACTCGCCATGCGCAAAACTTGCTGCACACAACTTGCTACACTAACCTGTCACATGCAACTCGACACACAAAAAGTTGCTACACAAGTTGCCACACAAAACTCATCTCACAAAAGTCGCTACATGCATGTCGCCACACATAACTCAACACACACAACTTGACAAACGAAACTCGCCCTAAAACACACACAAGTCTGGTATTAGCCTTCAAAAATTAAATTCTGATTAATAAGCAGACAAACTACAAGAGCAACAAATGTAACATATAGGAAATACGGCAGCTGTCAGTCACATGACCTGTCTATTATGTGTATGTGTGAGCTAATATATACTGCCAGGGGGAGGGCTTCCTGTTGGCTAGGGATTTATCAGGCTGCCAATTTATCTTACAAATGCTGAGGTAAAAATACTGAGCAAATAACGTGTTAACGAGGTCTAATACAGCAGATCACACAGGTATATACTATATACAGGGGAGATGACACACAGATATATACTATATACAGGAGAGATGACACACAGGTATATACTATATAAAGGAGGAGATGACATACAGGTACATATTATATACAGGAGGAGATGACATACAGGTATATACTATATACAGGAGGAGATGACACACAGGTATATACTATATACAGGAGAAGATTACCTACAGGTATATATTATATACAGGAGGAGATGACATACAGGTATATGCTATATATAGAAGATGACATACAGGTATATACTATATACAGGAGGAGATGACGCACAGATATATACTATATACAGGGGAGATGACACACAGGTATATACTATATACAGGAGGAGATGACATACAGGTATATACTATATATAGAAGGAGATGACATACAGGTATATACTATATATAGGAGGAGATGACATACAGGTATATACTATATATAGGAGGAGATGACATACAGGTATATACTATATATAGGAGGAGATGACATACAGGTATATACTATATACAGGGGAGATGACACACAGCAGGTATATACTATATACAGGGGAGATGACATACAGGTATATACTATATACAGGAGATGACATACAGGTGTATACTATATATAAGGGAGATGACAAACATGTATATACTGAGGTGAAAATGAGAGGTGTGAGGTGAAAATGAAAAGGTGTGAGTGCAAAATGAGAGGAGTGAGGTAAAATAGTGTAGTGATCGGAAAATGACAGATGTGAGGTCGAAATGACAAGTGTTAGGCGGGAATGAGAGGAGTGAGGGAGAAAATGAGAGGTGTGAGGGGGTAAATTAAAGATGTGATTGGGAAAATGAGAGGCATAATGGGAAAATAAGAGAAGTGACGTGCTATAACTAACCACAGATATTTACTATGCCCAGGCAACGCCGGGCTCTTCAGCTAGTTAGAAATAAAAAAAAGTCCCAGATAATCCCCTTAAATGGCCCATTATTGGTGCAACATCATTTCAGATTTTGCATCTGAGGTGCAGGAGCTTCGGATAAATCTCTGGTGTTCACAGTGACACTGTGCATTGCATTTTTAAAAGATACTTGATGATGTGATTGATGAATTTGTTAATATGATGTTATTTTTCCCCTCTTAAAGGGTTGAAAGGGTTGTGCCTTGTTTAAGCTTAATCACTCCTATGTTGAAAGTGGCCGGAATCGCCTCAGGCACCACCTCACACGTTGCCAACTGAATCAGCATAAACTGTCACCGGAAGTGACGCACTCTCAGACAGGAGGGGGGGGGGGGAGACCACTGAATTGTTAACCCTTTCCGCGCATTCTGGAGAAAAGGGGCAGGAAAACAATAATAACTTGGTCGGCTAGTCAGGGGGCCTCCGGCATATAAAGCCGGGCCCCCGCATACTGCCCTTACCTTAAAATTCCTCCCCTGTTCCCCCGACACATGGAAAGAAGAACACACAAAATTGATTCATTACTTTTATTTGGAGAGTAACCATAAAAACATCTCTCTTCTTAAATCTTCAACAACCCTGTTTTGTTGGAGGGATAAGGTCGCAGCTCTACCTGTTAACCATCGGAAATTATGGGGATATGCCGCCGGACTCCCGGCACATGTTACCCAACTTACTCTTCCGCCAAGGAGTAGCTATGACAACTCAGAGCCACCCGGAGCAAACAATGCCTCCTCAATCCCATCCTGTAGACCGGACAAAAATATGTCTAAGCCTATGTCCGTCAAATGTAACCCATCTGGTTGCAACATCCTGGCATTGTTCCCTTCCAGTTGTTTGTGTCTTACAACTGTACCACCCTTAAAATGCACACACCTGGAAATACGATGGTATACCACTCTTTGTGCTCTCTCAATACCCGCCCAATCATGTGCTCCTCGCCAAACCACCCTGGGTATGATTTCCGACCATGCAATGACTAACTGTGAGAAAACCCCCGAAAATTTGTCAATGTCTGCCCACATTAGTGTTAGGAGGTCTGTCAATTGTATCACACCCAGATCGTTTCCTCCTGCATGCAGAACCAAAATACCTCTGTGTTGATCTTCTTGAAATTTGAACCACCTCTACCAACACCTGAGACCATGTCAGTCCAAGAATGCCTCTCCAATTTACATCCATGCTGTGGAACCCAAGTGATCTTCCTCCTGGTCGAAACTTCGCTCTCTGCTCTGCCTAAAATACGTAAGAATGGCCCAGGATCCAAACACTTGGCCTAGTATAGCCTGAAATGACAACTGAAATATATATATTTTTTTTAATATATAAACTTAAACACCAATAATGTATATCATAACATTAACAGATCAGGTCTAACATAATGAATGAAGCATGACGAACGCCACCTTCCAATCCTCATAATTTCGTCATTCGTAAGACCCGCTCGCGGCGCTTCAGTCGTAGCGCCGATTCTGAATAAATGAGTGCCAAATTCTCCCAGGGGAATATTCAAAATCCCCAAAAATCAGACGCAGCAGTGCCAAAAATTGAAATCTGGTTAACGGTGATCCATCACAATGTGCGAAAAAGGCAGTGCTAACTGGTATCAAACAAGAAAAAATTCGGCAAAAAGCCATAGCCAGCTCACCAACCAGACTATCAGATACGGAGCACGGAAATTCGTCCTGACCCAGACACCAAGTATCTGCGATGTGTAACAAACATGGATGATCCAGCTCCAGTAAAATGATGAGGTTCTTTATTAGTCCAACGTATTTCATAAAAGGACAATCCTTACAGATAGTGGGTAAACACACGTGATTACATAAATAATGGCAACGCGTTTCGATCACAGAGGATCTTACTCATGCCCAACCAGTGCTAACTGGTCTTATCGCCAAATACCGTGAAACCAATGTAATAGGGCAAACCGGACCTGCAATAGAAAACAAAGGAAACCATAAACCATTACCAGAGTAGTCCGTTTTTGAACGACAAATGCGAATCCTGATGCCATCATTACAGATTGAGACATCATTATGTTGTAAACCCCCAGGCTTGTGCACTGAAGGAGCTACCAGCTCACTAACGCGCAAAGCTCCAAAAAAGGCGATTCTGTAATCCGCCGAAAATAATATGGATTCAAAAGCAGAGCTGCACACCGATTTTAATTCGAGCCAAGAGAGGAAAAGAAATTGGTCGTCTAACCAATTGTTGTTCCGAAGATCTTTTCCAACCCTTTAGGACCTGACGCACTCTAAAAGTTTTTGTGACATCTTCCCAACCCCTTAATTTAAAATGAAAAGATAACCCTGATAACCTATTCCTGGCTAACGCTGCCAAGGAACCGCTTGCATGTAGATGTTGTAAATAAACCTCCGTTGCTTCCAACCTTGCTACGCTGGAAGTATGTACCGTAACTTTATTCGCAAACTCCCACCATTCCTGCCAAGCCTTACCATATGCATTCCATGTTGAATTAGCCACTGATGCCCGAATCAGTGGCATTAGGAGGTTCCCGGTACCTCCCATAGGTATTCCGGGCACAGAGTTCCCTGTTGACTTGCCTCTGGAGCGAGATCCCGGAACTTCTAAAAATCAAATCGTGAAAGTGAGTCAGCCATAGCATTATCAATACCCGGAACATGCCTGGAACGGAACCAAATATTCAACTGTAAGCATTTTAACACCAGGAATCGAATAAGCTTTATGACTGGGATACTGGAAGAAGACAAATGATTTACCGAATGAACCACACTCTCATTGTGTTAGGGCTAGCGGAATGCACCAAGTAAATATAGATGTTTTATTGTTATTGATGCCTTTGCAGCCCGGGGTCCACCGTGCAGGAGAACCTGCTGCTAGCAAACGGTGGCATTATATGGCGGTAGGAACTAGCTCTGTTATTTCACAGAGTAGCCGTGAAAGCAAAGCACTGCGCCCTGTTAGACTTCACAGAGGCACAGGCTAAATACCCAACTGAGAGCAGTCAGTGGTCATGCATGCACACAAAACTCCTCGCCGGAGGTGCCAGCATTCTAGGGGCTTATTTCAGCCAGGTCCCTAAACACAATCTTACATGACCACACTGGCACAAAGCACATAGCTTAGAAAGATACTAGCACATGGCCACGCGGCCATGCGAGCCTTAAATAGTTGCAGCAAGTACAGGACCTTCCTAGAAGGACCAATGAGAGGCTACCACAGAGCCTGGGCCCCTACAGGACCTTCCTGAAGGACCAATGGATTTAGCTGCAGTATCTGAACATGTGACCCTCGATCTCCACTGAGAGATCTTACTCTGGGCATGCTCAGAACAAGAAAAGCAGGACTTAGTCCAAGAAGCGTCTGCTTGCCGCTGCCCAGCACTGGCTTCAATGGCAGAAGCAGGAAAAGCAGCAGTAACTCTTTGTACAGAGTCAGACTGAGTGAGACTCTGGGACTGATGTCTCCGCTGAGCAGGCTCCACTGCGGCAGGAGAAGAATGGGAGACCGCAGCGGAGATGGCCCGAGATTCCCCCTGTGCAGAGGTGGGAACTCGACCCCTAACATCTTGTTTAATGGATTTTCATCCATTCTTTCTTGAAAAATTCTTCAAGTTCTTTAAGATTCCATGGTGGACTTGTATGCACTGCTATTTTGAGGTCTAGACACAGATTGTCAATGATGTTCAGATCAGGGGCCTGTGAGGGCCATTGTAAAACCTTAAGCTTGCACCTTTTGAGATAGTGTATTGTGGATCTTGGATCATTATGCCTTTGTAGAAGCCATCCTCTTTTCAACTTCAGCTTTTTATTTTATTGATGGTGTTATGTTTGAATCAAGAATTTGGTGACATTTAATTGAATCCATTCTTCCTAGTATCTGGAAACGATCCCCGTGCCATTGACTGCAACACAGCCACATGTTGTATGATTGATTCATCCCCATGCTTAGTGGTTGGAGAGATGTTCTTTTCCTGAAATTCTGTGTCTTTTTTTCTCCATACACATCTTTGATCATTGTGGCCAAAGAGTTCTATTTTAACCTCATTGGCCCAAAGGACTAATTTCCAAAATGCATTAGGCTTGTTTAGATGTTCTTTTGCATACTTCTGAAACTGAATATTATGATAAGGATGCAGGAAAGTTTGACATGAAGGCCGTATTTATGCGGGTGTCTCTGAACAGTAGAACAATGTACCACAACTTCAGAGTCTGATAAATCTTTCTGAACGACTTTTGCAGTCAAGCGGAGGTTCTGATTTGCCTCTCCCGCAATTCTATGAGCAGCTCTCACTGAAATTTTGCTTGGTCTTCCAGACCTTATTGTGACCTTCACTGTTCTGGTAATTTCCATTTCTTAATTACAATTCGAACTGAGGAAAGGGCAACTTGAAAATGCTTAGCTAATAGCCTTCCCCTGCTTTGTGGGCCTCCACCATTTTCATTTTAAGAGTGCTAGGCAGCTGGTAAGAAGAACCCATAGCTGCTGTTTTTTGACACAAGGTTAAAGGAGACTAAGTTTTTATAAAGCTGGGAAATTTGCATCATGTTACCTTTAATAATAATGATAGTGAACAACCATAACACTAAGCTAATTAAGGTTTGAGACCTTGTTCAAAGTTCTCTGAGCACAGAAATCTCCAAGGGTGCCAAAATATTTGCATCAGCCCATTTTCCTTTTTGCAATTTTTAAAACGTAAATGATGACAATATATACTGTATATTTTTGCCAAAAATACTTGTTTAGCTCTTCACAGTACCAGTAATTTTGACCAGGGGCACCCAAACTTTTACATGCCACAATAGGTAAAAAAAAATGGCAGTGAATACTTTTGCAAGGCACTGTACATATTTAAATGTTCCTCCAACATACCTATTCACTTCAATGTGGCAAGCAGAGTTTAAAATATAAACTTTGGTCTTTGCTTGACCTCAGGTGGTGTCCGCCATTTAAGCCAGAAACAATAGTGTGGTGGAAGGACAACGCCATTCTGGAAGTCAAGCGGATATTGTAGATTCCATTTGCCTCTTCCGAGTGAATAGAGGAAAGTCTGAACACTGCCTTTCATCTATTTAGATACAAGCAATGAAGTGCTCAGCGGTGAGCAGAATATGATATCAATTCTTTCATTGTTGAGATGGAAATAACTCCATTTTACGAAAACAGAAGGGGGAAACAAACACCTAAACGAGACTCTGCCATTCACGTCTATTTGTACTTATTTACTGTATATGTTTTTTTTTCTTGTATTTTTGTACAAGAGTTCATGTCTGATTAGGAATTCTATTTTTCCGTTCGATCATAGGAGCAGAAAAATGAAATCCAAGCTGTAACTGACTGTGCCATGCTGTACATCAGGGGCACCCGCAAAGCTACATATGTGACACATCAATGGCAGCTTTAAAGGGGTTGTTTTGCCTTAGGCTATAACCCTGCAGTCCCTCTATATGACTGCAAACCTGTGAATTCTCATATCACGCGCACTATACGCTGTGAGGATTCTCTGGTGTCAGGAGCAGCGGGAACAGGTGAGCGCGTGACAATTAAGCGATTTTCATACCTCCGGCAATATTTCGACTAGACGTAATGGCTGTAGACAAGAGCAATTAACTGGAGACCCTCATGATAGAGTTTGACCTGAGCAAGATGTTTTACATAATGATAGGGGTCATCAGTGGAGTGGGTAGGAAGTGGAACATAGGGATTATCTAGCCAAAAGTGCCGGAAAGGGGGTCATTTTTGGATCATCTAACAACATTTGAGTGGTTTATTTGTTATGTATTAGTGCCAATTTTAGGCAAAAAGGAAGAATCTATGTGTTATTTATGGGAAAGGGTTGCTATTATCAGTAATGGGGGGTATTACTATAGGCATAGAATTGAGTCAGACATACCTGGTCATGTGCATTGAGCGAGGCCACACAAGTCTAGTGACTGCATGTATCCAAATCACATACTTGTGGTCATACTCCTGCTGCAATTGGTGCCGGCACAGGAAAACAACAACAAAAACAACTGGCAGTGTGCGCAGCGTGAGGATTAACGAGTCTGCAGTCACATAGATTGACTGCATACTTGTTCCCTGGGGCCGTTCAGCCCCTTTAACAGATCCATTTTCAAAAGTGTTACAATGAATACTGAAGAATCCCAATAACTTTTAATAGAATCTGAAAAGTTTGCATCATTTTTGAAAGAACAATTACAGAATTATTATCATCTTACATACATAAATATCTGAAAAAAGAGAACATGGCAAATGTTAACTGAGCCATTATACGAGTTACTTGGCTTTGTAACAAGTTGGAAAATCCCTTTAAATATTTGTCTCTAATTTGTTTATAGAAATTCTGAAAACATTCCTGTACTCTTACTGAACTCAATACCATTTCTCTTGGTATGAACCCCTAGTCTTTTTCCAGTTCTCCTGCTTTTTGCCACACATGCTGTAATGCTGCGGCAGCACCATACACAGTGTTGAGGCAGTGACCCACAAAGTTCAAACATAAAAGTCTATTTAACCCCTTTACCCCCAAGGGTGGTTTGCACGTTAATGACCAGGCCAATTTTTACAATTCTGACCACTGTCCCTTTATGAGGTTATAACTCCGAAACGCTTCAACGGATCCTGGTGATTCTGACATTGTTTTCTCGTGACATATTGTACTTCATGATAGTGGTAAAATTTCTTTGATAGTACCTGCATTTATTTGTGAAAAAAACGGAAATTTGGCGAAAATTTTGAAAATTTCGCAATTTTCAAACTTTGAATTTTTATGCAATTAAATCACAGAGATATGTCACACAAAATACTTAATAAGTAACATTTCCCACATGTCTCCTTTACATCAGCATAATTTTGGAACCAATTTTTTTTTTGTTAGGGAGTTATAAGGGTTAAAAGTTGACCAGCAATTTCTCATTTTTACAACACCATTTTTTTTTACGGACCACGTCTCATTTGAAGTCATTTTGAGGGGTCTATATGATAGAAAATGCCCAAGTGTGACATCATTCTAAAAACTGCACCCCTCAAGGTGCTCAAAACCACATTCAAGAAGTTTATTAACCCTTCAGGTGTTTAATAGGAATTTTTGGAATGTTTAAATAAAGATGAACATTTAACTTTTTTACACAAAAAATTTATTTCAGCTCCAATTTGTTTTATTTTACCAAGGGTAGCAGGAGAAAATGGACCCCAAAAGTTGTCCAATTTGTCCTGAGTACGCTGATACCCCATATGTGGCAGTAAACCACTGTTTGGGCGCATGGGAGAGCTCGGAAGGGAAGGAGCGCCGTTTGACTTTTCAATGCAAAATTGACAGGAATTGAGATGGGACGCCATGTTGCGTTTGCAGAGCCCCTGATGTGCCTAAACATTGAAACCCCCCACAAGTGACACCATTTTGGAAAGTAGACCCCCTAAGAAACTTATCTGGATGTGTGGTGAGCACTTTGACCCAGCAAGTGCTTCACAGAAGTTTATAATGCAGAACCGTAAAAATAAAAAATCATATTTTTTCACAAAAATTATATTTTTGCCCCCAATTTTTTATTTTTCCAAGGGTAAGAGAAGAAACTGGACCTCAAAAGTTGTTGTCCAATTTGTCTTGAGTACGCTGATACCCCATATGTGGCAGTAAACCACTGTTTGGGCGCATGGGAGACCTCGGAAGGGAAGGAGCGCCGTTTGACTTTTCAATGCAAAATTGACAGAAATTGAGATGGGACGCCATGTTGCGTTTGGAGAGCCACTGATGTGCCTAAACATTGAAACCCCCCACAAGTGACACCATTTTGGAAAGTAGACCCCCTAAGGAACTTATCTAGAGGTGTGGTGAGCACTTTGACCCACCAAGTGCTTCACAGAAGTTTATAATGCAGAACCGTAAAAATAAAAAAATCATATTTTTTCACAAAAATTATATTTTTGCCCCAAATTTTTTATTTTTCCAAGGGTAAGAGAAGAAATTGGACCTCAAAAGTTGTTGTCCAATTTGTCCTGAGTACGCTGATACCCCATATATGGCAGTAAACCACTGTTTGGGCGCATGGGAGAGCTCGGAAGGGAAGGAGCGCCGTTTGACTTTTCAATGCAAAATTGACAGGAATTGAGATGGGACGCCATGTTGCGTTTGGAGAGCCACTGATGTGCCTAAACATTGAAACCCCCCACAAGTGACACCATTTTGGAAAGTAGACCCCCTAAGGAACTTATCTTGATGTGTGGTGAGCACTTTGACCCACCAAGGGCTTCACAGAAGTTTATAATGCAGAGCCATAAAAATAAAACAAAATTTTTTTCCCACAAAAATTATTTTTTAGCCCCCAGTTTTGTATTTTCCCTAGGGTAACAGGAGAAATTGGACCCCAAAAGTTGTTGTCCAATTTGTCCTGAGTACGCTGATACCCCATATGTGGGGGGGGAACCACCGTTTGGGCGCATGGGAGGGCTCGGAAGGGAAGGAGCGCCATTTGGAATGCAGACTTAGATGGAATGGTCTGCAGGCGTCACATTGCGTTTGCAGAGCCCCTAATGTACCTAAACAGTAGAAACCCCCCACAAGTGACACCATTTTGGAAAGTAGACCCCCTAAGGAACTCATCTTGATGTGTTGTGAGAGCTTTGAACCCCCAAGTATTTCACTACAGTTTATAACGCAGAGCCGTGCAAATAAAAAATATTTTTTTTTCCACAAAAATTATATTTTAGCCCCCAGTTTTGTATTTTTCCAAGGTTAGCAGGAGAAATTGGACCCTAAATGTTGTTGTCCAATTTGTCCTGAGTACGCTGATATCCGATATGTGGGGGGGGAACCACCGTTTGGGCGCATGGGAGGGCTCGGAAGGGAAGGAGCATCATTTAGAATGCAGACTTAGATGGATTGGTCTGCAGGCGTCACATTGCGTTTGCAGAGCCCCTAATGTACCTAAACAGTAGAAACCCCCCACAAGTGACCCCATATTGGAAACTAGACCCCTCAATGAACTTATCTAGATGTGTTGTGAGAACTTTGAACCCCCAAGTGTTTCACTACAGTTTATAACGCAGAGCCGTGAAAATAAAAAATCTTTTTGTTTTCCCACAAAAATTATTTTTTAGCCCCCAGTTTTGTATTTTCCCAAGGGTAACAGGAGAAATTGGTCCACAAAAGTTGTTGTCCAATTTGTCCTGAGTACGCTGATACCCCATATGTGAGGGTAAACCCCTGTTTGGGCACACAGGAGAGCTCGGAAGGGAAGGAGCACTGTTTTACGTTTTCAACGCAGAATTGGCTGGAATTGAGATCGGACGCCATGTTGTGTTTGGAGAGCCCCTGATGTGCCGAAACAGTGGAAACCCCCCAATTATAACTGAAACCCTAATCTAAACACACCCCTAACCCTAATTCCAACGGTAACCCTAACCAGACCTCTAACCCTGACACACCCCTAACCCTAATCCCAACCCTATTCCCAACTGTAAATGTAATCTAAACCCTAACCCTAACTGTAGCCCCAACCCTAACCCTAACCCTAGCCCTAACCCTAGCCCTAACCCTAGCCCTAACCCTAGCCCTAACCCTAACCCTAGCCCTAACCCTAGCCCTAGCCCTAACCCTAGCCCTAACCCTAGCCCTAACCCTAGCCCTAATGGGAAAATGGAAATAAATACATTTTTTTTTATTTTTCCCTAACTAAGGGGGTGATGAAGGGGGGTTTGATTTACATTTATAGCGAGTTTTTTAGCGAATTTTTATGATTGGCAGCCGTCACACACTGAAAGACCCTTTTTATTGCAA
This sequence comes from Ranitomeya imitator, assembly GCF_032444005.1. Lineage (NCBI taxonomy): Eukaryota > Metazoa > Chordata > Amphibia > Anura > Dendrobatidae > Ranitomeya > Ranitomeya imitator. The sequence goes on along the minus strand of NC_091286.1, from coordinate 619,359,581 downwards.
AAAATATTTTTTTGCAATACCACATTTTGAGAGCTATAATTTTTCCATATTTTGGTCCACAGAGTCATGTGAGGTCTTGTGTTTTGCGGGACGAGTTGACGTTTTTAATGAAATCATTTTCGGGCACGTGACATTTTTTGATCGCTTTTTATTCCGATTTTTGTGAGGAAGAATGACCAAAAACCAGCTATTCATGAATTTCTATTGGGGGAGGCGTTTATACCGTTCCGCGTTTGGTAAAATTGATAAATCAGTTTTATTCTTCGAGTCAGTACGATGACAGCGATACCTCATTTATATCATTTTTTTATGGTTTGGCGCTTTTATACGATAAAAACTATTTTACAGAAAAAATAATTATTTTTGCATCACTTTATTCTCAGGACTATAACTTTTTTATTTTTTTGCTGATGATGCTGTATGGCAGCTCGTTTTTTGCGGGACAATATGACGCTTTCAGCGGTACCATGGTTATTTATATCTGTCCTTTTGATCGCGTGTTATTCCACTTTTTGTTCGGCGGTATGATAATAAAGCGTTGTTTTTTGCCTCGTTTTTTTTTTTTTTTCTTACGGTGTTTACTGAAGGGGTTAACTAGTGGGACAGTTTTATAGGTCGGGTCGTTACGGACGCGGCGATACTAAATATGTGTACTTTTATTGGTTTTTTTTTTTTATTTAGATGAAGAAATGTATTTATGGGAATAATATTTTTTTTTTTTTTTCATTATTTTGGAATATTTTTTTAAATTTTTTTTACACATTTGGAAAAATTTTTTTTAACTTTTTTACTTTGTCCCAGGGGGGGACATCACAGATCAGTGATCTGACAGTTTGCACAGCACTCTGTCAGATCACTGATCTGACATGCAGCGCTGCAGCCTTCACAGTGCCTGCTCTGAGCAGGCTCTGTGAAGCCACCTCCCTCCCTGCAGGACCCGGATCCGCGGCCATCTTGGATCCGGGGCTCGAGCAGAGAGGGAGGTGAGGAGACCCTCGCAGCAACGCGATCACATCGCGTTGCTGCGGGGGGCTCAGGGAAGCCCGCAGGGAGCCCCCTCCCTGCGCGGTGCTTCCCTGCACCGCCGGCACATCGCGATCATGTTTGATCGCGGTGTGCCAGGGGTTAATGTGCCGGGGGCGGTCCGTGACCGCTCCTGGCACATAGTGCCGGATGTCTGCTGCGATAAGCAGCTGACACCCGGCCGCGATCGGCCGCGCTCCCCCCGTGAGCGCGGCTGATCGGCTATGACGTACTATCCCGTCCAGGGTCAGATAAGCCCAGGGCACCTCGACGGGATAGTACGTCTAAGGTCACAGAGGGGTTAATGTGTTATCTTCACACAGAAAAGGTTCCAATCCACACAAATGCATATAACTTCAGTGCATATAACGTCAGTGCATATTATCAGTGTTCAATTCACACCAGTTCATAGCACTTCATAGAACACACTAAGTATCCTTAAGATTGCAGTCACTACACACGCTAGTCCTCCACTAACTAGTTCCCATGGGTGTCCTGCACCGCTGTATCACAGTCTCTACTCTCAGCCATATACAGACCTTGACATCCTCTGGTCTGCAGCTCTGACACACACCAGTCCTTCTCCAGGCACAGGACAGTCTACCTCCGGTTCACCTCTGGGCACAAGACCTGTCCACATCCGTGACCAGTCATCGCGGACAGCAGCACCACGATACAATTTTACAGCCATTAGTTCAGAGAACACCTGGCTACCTGAAGGATTCAAAGGACATACTAAGCATGTTCAATGGGGTGATTTGGGATCCTGAATGGTCATGGTTAGGGTTGAGCGAAACGGGTCGAACATTTTCAAAAGTCGCCGACTTTTGGCGAAGTCGAGTTTCATGAAACCCGATCCGACCCCTGTGCGTGGTCGGCCATGCGGTACGCGACTTTCGCGCCAAAGTCGCGTTTCAATGACGCGAAAAGCGCCATTTCTCAGCCAATGAAGGTAAACGCAGAGTGTGGGCAGCGTGATGACATAGGTCCTGGTCCCCACCATCTTAGAGAAGGGCATTGCAGTGATTGGCTTGCTGTCTGCGGCGTCACAGGGGCTATAAAGGGGAGTTCCCGCCGACCGCCATGTTACTGCTGCTGATCTGAGCTTAGGGAGAGGTTGCTGCCGCTTCGTCAGAAGCAGGGATAGCGTTAGGCAGGGTCCATTAACCACAAAACCGCTTGTGCTGTAGCGATTTCCACTGCCCAACACCACCTTCGGTGTGCAGGGACAGTGGAAGCTCCTTTTTTTTTTTTTTCCTCAGCGCTGTAGCTCATTGGGCTGCCCTAGAAGGCTCCCTGATAGCTGCATTGCTGTGTGTACGCCGCTGTGCAAACCAACTGCTTTTTTCAAAGCACAAATCCTCTTGTTCCTTCCTTTCTGCACAGCTATCTTGTTTGTTTGTCCACACTTTTTATTTAATTTGTGCATCAGTCCACTCCTTATTGCTGCCTGCCATACCTGGCTGAGATTACTGCAGGGAGATAGTAATTGAAGGACAGTTCCTTTTTTTTTTTTTTTTTGTGGGAGATTAAGATTGACATTTCTGCTAGAGTGCCATCTCTGTCTGTGTCATCTCTCACTCAGTGGGCCATAGAAAGCCTATTTATTTTTTTGCTTGATTTGGGTTCCAAAATCTACCAGAAAAAATCACAACATCAATCAGTGGGAGAAAAATATTGGCCTCAGGGCTTGTGTGCCACTCCTTACTCCTGTGTGTGCCATCTCTCACTCAGTGGGCCATAGAAAGCCTATTAATTTTTTTGCTTGATTTGGGTTCTAAATTCTACCTGAAAAAATCAATAAATCAATCAGTGGGAGATTAATATTGGCCTTTGGGCTTGTGTGCCAGTCATAAGCGTGCCATCTCTCTCTCTCTCAGATAGTGGGCCATAGAAAGCCTATTTTTTTATTATTTTATTGGGTTTATAAATTTTCCCTGGAAAAAAAAAAAAAGTGGGAGATTAATATTGGCCTCTGGGCTTGTGTGCCAGTCCTGAGCGTGCCATCTCTCTCACAAATAGTGGGCCATAGAAAGCCTATTTATTTTTTTGGTTGATTTGGGTTCATAATTCTACCTGAAAAAATCAATCAATCAATCAGTGGGAGATTAATATTGGCCTTTGGGCTTGTGTGCCAGTCCTAAGCGTGCCATCTCTCTCTCTCAGATAGTGGGCCATAGAAAGCCTATTTATTATTATTTTTTTTATTGGGTTTATAAATTTTCCCTGGAAAAAAAAAAAAAGTGGGAGATTAATATTGGCCTCTGGGCTTGTGTGCCAGTCCTGAGCGTGCCATCTCTCTCACAAATAGTGGGCCATAGAAAGCCTATTTATTTTTTTGCTTGATTTGGGTTCATAATTAGTGTTGAGCATTCCGATACCGCAAGTATCGGGTATCGGCCGATACTTGCGGTATCGGAATTCCGATACCGAGATCCGATATTTTTGTGATATCGGGTATCGGTATCGGAAGTGTAAAATAAAGAATTAAAATAAAAAATATTGTTATATTCACCTCTCCGGCGGCCCCTGGACATCTGCGCGAGGAACCGGCGTCCGGCACGGCTTCTTTCTTCAAAATGCGCGCCTTTAGGACCTGTGGTATGACGTCCCGGCTTCTGATTGGTCGCGTGCCGCCCATGTGACCGCCACGCGACCAATCAGAAGCCGCGACGTCATTCCTCAGCTAAAGTCCTAGAATGAGCGCCTTTTAGGACCTGAGGAATGACGTCGCGGCTTCTGATTGGTCGCGTGGCGGTCACATGGGCGGCACGCGACCAATCAGAAGCCGGGATGTCATTCCACAGGTCCTAAAGGCGCGCATTTTGAAGAAAGAAGCCGTGCCGGACGCCGGATCCTCCCGCTGATGTCCAGGGGCCGCCGGAGAGGTGAATATAACAATATTTTTTATTTTAATTCTTTATTTTACACTTTAATATGGATCCCAGGGCCTGAAGGAGAGTTTCCTCTCCTTCAGACCCTGGGATCCATGAGGATACATTCCGATACTTGATGTCCCATTGACTTGTATTGGTATCGGATATCGGTATCGGCGATATCCGATATTTTTCGGGTATCGGCCGATACTATCCGATACCGATACTTTCAAGTATCGGACGGTATCGCTCAACACTATTCATAATTCTACCTGAAAAAATCAATCAATCAATCAGTGGGAGATTAGTATTGGCCTTTGGGCTTGTGTGCCAGTCCTAAGCTTGCCATCTCTCTCTCTCAGATAGTGGGCCATAGAAAGCCTATTTATTATTATTTTTTTTATTGGGTTTATTATTATTATTATTATTATACATTTTTATAGCGCCATTTATAAATTTTCCCTGGAAAAAAAAAAAAAGTGGGAGATTAATATTGGCCTCTGGGCTTGTGTGCCAGTCCTGAGCGTGCCATCTCTCTCACAAATAGTGGGCCATAGAAAGCCTATTTATTTTTTGGGTTGATTTGGGTTCCTAATTCTACCTGAAAAAATCAATCAATCAATCAGTGGGAGAAAAATATTGGCCTCAGGGCTTGTGTGCCACTCCTTACTCCTGTGTGTGCCATCTCTCACTCAGTGGGCCATAGAAAGCCTATTAATTTTTTTGCTTGATTTGGGTTCTAAATTCTACCTGAAAAAATCATTAAATCAATCAGTGGGAGATTAATATTGGGCTTTGGGCTTGTGTGCCAGTCCTAAGCGTGCCATCTCTCTCTCTCAGATAGTGGGCCATAGAAAGCCTATTTATTATTATTTTTTTTATTGGGTTTATAAATTTTCCCTGGAAAAAAAAAATTGGAGATTAATATTGGCCTCTGGGCTTGTGTGCCACTCCTGACTCCTGTGTGCGTCATCTGTCACTCAGTGGGCCCTAGAAAGCCTATTTTTTGTTTTATTTGTTTTCTAAATTCTCCCTGAAACAATCATTTTATTTTCTTTGGTTTCTAAATTATTCCTGAAAAAAATCATTTTTTTTGTATTTTTTTTTCTCTCAAGATTCCCTGAAAAAAAAAAAAAAAAAAAAAAAAAATCTGTGGGAGATTCATATTGCCCCTTCTGCTTGTGTGCCAGTCTTGACTCCTGGGTGTGCCATCTCTCTCTCTCTCCCCAATTGTGGGCCATAGAAAGCCTATTAATTTTTTTGCTTGATTTGGGTTCCAAAATCTACCTGAAAAAAATCACTAAATCAATCAGTGGGAGATTAATATTGGCCTCTGGGCTTGTGTGCCACTCCTGACTCCTGTGTGCGTCATCTGTCACTCAGTGGGTCCTAGAAAGCCTATTTTTTGTTTTATTTGTTTTCTAAATTCTCCCTGAAACAATCATTTTATTTTCTTTGGTTTCTAAATTATTCCTGAAAAAAATCATTTTTTTGGTATTTTTTTTTCTCTCAAGTCTCCCTGAAAAAAAAAAAAAAAAATCTGTGGGAGATTCATATTGCCCCTTCTGCTTGTGTGCCAGTCTTGACTCCTGGGTGTGCCATCTCTCTCTCTCTCCCCAATTGTGGGCCATAGAAAGCCTATTAATTTTTTTGCTTGATTTGGGTTCCAAAATCTACCAAAAAAAATAACTAAATCAATCGGTGGGAGATTAATATTGGCCTCTGGGCTTGTGTGCCACTCCTGACTCCTGTGTGCGTCCTCTCTCACTCAGTGGGCCCTACAAAGCCTTTTTTTTTTTTTTTTCCTAAATTCTCCCTGAAACAATCATTTCATTTTATTTGTTTTATAAATTCTTCTGTAAAAAATAATTTTTTTTTAATTTTTTTTTTTTCTGAAGTCTCCCTTTTAAAAAAAACAAACACAAATCAGTGGGAGATAAATATTTACATTTGCGCTTCAGTGACAGTCCTGCGTGTGTGCCATCTCATTTGTTGCCAACAACAACAGAGTGTGTAACATTGTGGCTGATTTTCGTTGTGGTCTCACCCACCTGTAAAGGGGTAGCTAAATCATACTGAAGTTATAGCTCACCGTGTAAGTTGTGTGACAGCAACAAATACCGTTCGTTTGTTAACGTTTTTAAAACAATGAGGAAGTCTGGTGGAAGAGGTCGTGGCCGGGGGCGTTCATTGTCAGCTGGTAATGAGGGTAGTGGTAGTGGTGGAGCATCAGCTGGTCGTGGGAAAAAAAATATTGCACCTAAGTCTGGAGCTGTGGAGCCAGGTTCGTCGTCTGGCTACACAAGGCCTCGAACGCTCCCTTTTCTGGGAGTAGGAAAACCGCTTTTAAAGCCGGAGCAGCAAGAGCAAGTTTTGGCTTATCTTGCTGACTCAGCCTCTAGCTCTTTTGCCTCCTCTCGTGAAACTGGTAAATGTCAAAGCAGCGCGTCGTTAGTGGATGTTCACGGTCAGGGACAAGTCGCTTCCTTGTCCTCTTCAGCAAAAACAACAACAGAGAAGAATGCAGCAGGCGACACAACGGGTTACTCCATGGAGCTCTTTACACATACCGTCCCTGGCTTAGAAAGTGAAGCAGTTAACAGTCCATGCCCATTACAAGTTGAATCTGACATGGAGTGCACTGATGCACAGCCACAGCCAGACTACTATCCTGGTCCTTTGACTCAGACCACAACATTGCCATCGCAGGGTGCTGATCAAGAATCAGACCCTGATGAGACTATGTTGCCCCATCACGAACGCTATACCACCGACCGCCACGGTGACACAGACGAAGTTGCACACGAGCTACAAGAAGAGGTAATAGATGACCCAGTTCTTGACCCCGATTGGCAGCCATTGGGGGAACAGGGTGCAGGCGGCAGCAGTTCTGAAGCGGAGGAGGAGGGGCCGCAGCAGGCATCAACATCGCAACAGGTTCCATCTGCCGGGCCCGTATCTTGCCCAAAACGCGTGGCAAAGCTAAAACCTGTTGGAGGACAGCGTGGCCATCCGGTTAAAGCTCAGTCTGCAATGCCTGAAAAGGTATCCGATGCTAGAAAGAGTGCAGTCTGGCATTTTTTTAAACAACATCCAATTGATCAGCGCAAAGTCATCTGTCAAAAATGTTCAACTACCTTAAGCAGAGGACAGAATCTGAAAAGTCTCAATACAAGTTGCATGCATAGACATTTAACCACCATGCATTTGCAAGCCTGGACTAACTACCAAACGTCCCTTAAGGTTGTAGCACCCTCGGCCAATGAAGCTAGTCAGCAACACAACATCCCTTCCGGCAGTGTAGGGCCACCATTTTCCGCACCACCTGCAGTATCTGTGCAGGTTTCTTTGCCAGGCCAAAGCCGTCAGGGTCAGGGAATCACCAGTTTCGTAGTAGGAAACACTGCATCTAGGGCACCGGTGGCAACAATACCATCTCCCACCGTCTCTCAGTCTGCCATGTCCACCGGCACCCCCGCTAGTTCCACGATGTCCAGCTCTCCAGTCCAGCTCACCCTACATGAGACTATGGTTAGAAAAAGGAAGTACTTAGCCTCGCATCCGCGTACACAGGGTTTGAACGCACACATAGCTAGACTAATCTCGTTAGAGATGATGCCCTACCGGTTAGTTGAAAGCGAAGCTTTCAAAGCCCTGATGGACTACGCTGTACCACGCTACGAGCTACCCAGTCGACACTTTTTTTCCAGAAAAGCCATCCCAGCCCTCCACCAGCATGTTAAAGAGCGCATCGTCCATGCACTCAGGCAATCTGTGAGCACAAAGGTGCACCTGACAACAGATGCATGGACCAGTAGGCATGGCCAGGGACGTTACGTGTCCATCACGGCACACTGGTTAAATGTGGTGGATGCAGGGTCCACAGGGGACAGCAAGTTTGGGACAGTTCTGCCTAGCCCACGGTCTAGGAAACAATTGGCTGTAGCCGTTCGCACCCCCTCCTCCTCCTCTTCGTCCTCCTGCAGAAGCGAGAGCTCGTCCACAGACCGCAGTCGCACAACCACTCCATCCGCAGCTGCCACTGTTGCACACCAGGTCTCCCATTATGGGGCAGCTACTGGCAAACGTCAGCAGGCTGTATTGGCTATGAAGTGTTTGGGCGACAACAGACACACCGCGGAAGTTCTGTCCGAGTTCTTGCAGAAAGAAACGCAGTCGTGGCTGGGCACTGTAGATCTTGAGGCAGGCAAGGTAGTGAGTGATAACGGAAGGAATTTCATGGCTGCCATCTCCCTTTCCCAACTGAAACACATTCCTTGCCTGGCTCACACCTTAAACCTGGTGGTGCAGTGCTTCCTGAAAAGTTATCCGGGGTTATCCGACCTGCTCCTCAAAGTGCGTGGACTTTGCTCACATATCCGCCGTTCGCCCGTACACTCCAGCCGTATGCAGACCTATCAGCGTTCTTTGAACCTTCCCCAGCATTGCCTAATCATAGACGTTGCAACAAGGTGGAACTCAACACTGCACATGCTTCAGAGACTGTGTGAACAGAGGCGGGCTGTTATGTTTTTGTGGGAGGATACACATACACGGGCAGGCAGTAGGATGGCAGACATGGAGTTGTCAGGTGTGCAGTGGTCGAAGATTCAAGACATGTGTCAAGTCCTTCAGTGGTTTGAGGAATGCACACGGCTGGTTAGTGCAGACAATGCCATAATAAGCATGAGCATCCCCCTAATGCGTCTGCTGATGCAAAGTTTGACGCACATAAAGGATCAGGCGTCTGCAGCTGAGGAAGAGGAAAGCCTTGATGACGGTCAGCCATTGTCTGGCCAGGGCAGTGTACAGGACGAGGTAGCGGGCGAAGGGGAGGACGAGGAGGATGATGGGGATGATTATATTTTTAATGAGGAAGCTTTTCCGGGGCCACTGGAAATTGGTGGCGCGGCAAGGCCGGGTTCTGGTTTTTTGAGGGACACAAGTGACGTGGATTTGCCTGAAACTGCCCCTCAACCAAGCACAACCGCAGATTTGAGAACTGGAACTTTGGCCCACATGGCGGATTATGCCTTACGTATCCTCAAAAGGGACACACGCATAACTAAAATGATGAATGATGACGATTACTGGTTGGCCTGCCTCCTTGATCCTCGCTATAAAGGCAAATTGCAAAATATAATGCCACATGAGAACTTGGAACTAATATTAGCAACCAAACAATCAACTCTTGTTGACCGTTTGCTTCTGGCATTCCCTGCACACAGCGCCCGTGATCGCTCTCACACGAGCTGCAGGGGCCAGCAGACCAGAGGAGTTAGAGGGGCAGAAATCAGAAGTGGCGTTGGCCAGAGGGGTTTTCTGACCAGGTTGTGGAGTGATTTTGCTATGACCGCAGACAGGACAGGTACTGCAGCATCAATTCAAAGTGACAGGAGACAACATTTGTCCAGTATGGTTACAAACTATTTTTCATCCCTTATCGATGTTCTCCCTCAACCGTCATTCCCATTTGATTACTGGGCATCAAAATTAGACACCTGGCCAGAATTGGCAGAATATGCATTGCAGGAGCTTGCTTGCCCGGCAGCTAGTGTCCTATCAGAAAGAGTATTCAGTGCTGCAGGTTCAATACTAACAGAAAAAAGGACTCGTCTGGCTACCCAAAATGTAGATGATCTAACCTTCATTAAAATGAACCACAACTGGATTTCGAAATCTTTTGCCCCACCTTGCCCGGCTGACACCTAGCTTTCCTATGAAAAGGTCTTGCCTGTGGACTATTCTGAATGTCTTTTCCAATCTCGTAATTTTCAGCACCTGATTGTCCAGCATACGACATGTTTACACCTCACTAAATGGCCAAACTCCCCACATGGGGCCGTGGTATCGACACTTGGCGACAGCACCCGTGAGAGTGCAGTTTGTCTGAAGAGGTGGGTGAGCCCGCTTTTGGTCGACGGCACTGCCACTGGGTCCCTCCTAGTACAATAAAGTGTCTCTGGCGGTGGTGGTGCGCACCCAACGTCAGACACACCGTTGTAATATGAGGGGCCCTGGGCCTGTACCGCCGGCCACAAGACAGTTTCCCCCCACCCCAGCTCAAACAGTGCTCTACCACTTGCAAAATTATCTCACAGCTCCACCAATGTTTAGTCTATGCGCTGACATCCTTCAATGCCTGCCACTGACAATACCATTGTATTGACATTTTTGTTATGTTAGGCCTTCGATGCCTGTCTGTGGTCACTCCTTCCACTAGGCCTCCACTGACCACACCACTGCTGCCCGTGTACCCCTGTAACCAATTTAAAATTGCCTACAGCCATGTGTTATTATTTTAGGCCTTCGATGCCTGTCTGCGGTGACTCCTTCCACTAGGCCTCCACTGACCACACCACTGCTGCCTGTGTACCCCTGGAACCAATTTAAAATTGCCTACAGCCATGTGTTATTATTTTAGGCCTTCGATGCCTGTCTGCGGTCACTCCTTCCACTAGGCCTCCACTGACCACACCACTGCTGCCCGTGTACCCCTGTAACCAATTTAAAATTGCCTACAGCCATGTGTTATTATTTTAGGCCTTCGATGCCTGTCTGCGGTGACTCCTTCCACTAGGCCTCCACTGACCACACCACTGCTGCCCGTGTACCCCTGGAACCAATTTAAAATTGCCTACAGCCATGTGTTATTATTTTAGGCCTTCGATGCCTGTCTGCGGTGACTCCTTCCACTAGGCCTCCACTGACCACACCACTGCTGCCCGTGTACCCCTGGAACCAATTTAAAATTGCCTACAGCCATGTGTTATTATTTTAGGCCTTCGATGCCTGTCTGCGGTGACTCCTTCCACTAGGCCTCCACTGACCACACCACTGCTGCCCGTGTACCCCTGTAACCAATTTAAAATTGCCTACAGCCATGTGTTATTATTTTAGGCCTTCGATGCCTGTCTGCGGTGACTCCTTCCACTAGGCCTCCACTGACCACACCACTGCTGCCCGTGTACCCCTGGAACCAATTTAAAATTGCCTACAGCCATGTGTTATTATTTTAGGCCTTCGATGCCTGTCTGCGGTCACTCCTTCCACTAGGCCTCCACTGACCACACCACTGCTGCCCGTGTACCCCTGGAACCAATTTAAAATTGCCTACAGCCAGCCCAATTTTTTTATTTTAGGCCTTCGATGCCTGTCTGCGGTCCATTCTTTCAACTACTACTACACTGACCAGGGCACTGCTGCCCGTGTACCCCTGGAACCAACATCAGAAAATATAAAAATAAGTATTTTGCTTATAAAAAAGAAAATACTGGAGAGATATCAAATGCAGACATTTTAACATTAAAAACAAACACACAACTAAAATCTGGTACAGTACTAAAAATGGCCACCAGCTACAATTACTTTCTCCTGCAAGTAGTTAACTGAAAGGTTTTTTCAATTGAAAACACACATATGGCATCCACCGAGTGTTGTCCTGTCGCGTCTTCTTTATATTATTGCCGAGAAGATGCAAAACAATGAAAATAATAAAATCATTAATTACCAAAATAATAGAGAAAGTCAACACCACATTGCAAATAAACATTCATTCCAAATAAAGAAGCAGGGCGCGTCCGAGGGTGAGTATATACCTAATAAGAATATAATCACCCTCGGACGCGCAATGCTTATTTCCAACAGCCTTCCTTCCTAAGAATCAGCCCTTCCGTGGTGTAGAGAGACGTTGTGTTACACTCCAAGGTGTTCCCCAGGTTGCCTTTCCTGAGCTTCGATCTTCCGGCTCTCGTTTAGTAGTTGTTGGAAACTACGCTGCATTAGGCCTTCAAATTGGGTATGGAGTGTAGAGAGATGGTGTGTTCCACTCCAAGGTGTTCCCCAGGTTGCCTTTCCTGAGCTTCGATCTTCCGGCTCTCGTTTAGTAGTTGTTGGAAACTACGCTGCATTAGGCCTTCAAATTGGGTATGGGGTGTAGAGAGATGGTGTGTTCCACTCCAAGGTGTTCCCCAGGTTGCCTTTCCTGAGCTTCGATCTTCCGGCTCTCGTTTAGTAGTTGTTGGAAACTACGCTGCATTAGGCCTAAAAATTGGGTATGGGGTGTAGAGAGATGGTGTGTTCCACTCCAAGGTGTTCCCCAGGTTGCCTTTCCTGAGCTTCGATCTTCCGGCTCTCGTTTAGTAGTTGTTGGAAACTACGCTGCATTAGGCCTTCAAATTGGGTATGGGGTGTAGAGAGATGGTGTGTTCCACTCCAAGGTGTTCCCCAGGTTGCCTTTCCTGAGCTTCGATCTTCCGGCTCTCGTTTAGTAGTTGTTGGAAACTACGCTGCATTAGGCCTTCAAATTGGGTATGGGGTGTAGAGAGATGGTGTGTTCCACTCCAAGGTGTTCCCCAGGTTGCCTTTCCTGAGCTTCGATCTTCCGGCTCTCGTTTAGTAGTTCTTGGAAACTACACTGCATTAGGCCTTCAAATTGGGTATGGGGTGTAGAGAGAGGGTGTGTTACACTCCAAGGTGTTCCCCAGGTTGCCTTTCCTGAGCTTCGATCTTCCGGCTCTCGTTTAGTAGCTCTTGGAAACTACACTGCATTAGGCCTTCAAATTGGGTATGGGGTGTAGAGAGAGGGTGTGTTACACTCCAAGGTGTTCCCCAGGTTGCCTTTCCTGAGCTTCGATATTCCGGCTCTCGTTTAGTAGTTGTTGGAAACTACACTGCATTAGGCCTACAAATTTGGTATGGGGGAAACATTGGCGCATCTGCGGTCCCTCCTTCCTCTAGGCCTCCACTGACCTGTCTACTGCTGCCCGTGTTCCCCTGGAACCAATTTTAAATTGCCTACAGGCAGCCCAATTTATTATGTTAGGGCTTCGAAGCCTGTCTGCGGTCCCTCCTTCCACTAGGCCTCCACTGACCTGTCTACTGCTGCCCGTGTACCCCTTGAACCAACATCATAAAATAAAAAAAAAAGTATTTTGCTTATAAAAAAGAAAATACTGGTGAGATATCAAATGCAGACATTTTAACATTAAAAACAAACACACAACTAAAATCTGGTACAGTACTAAAAATGGCCACCAGCTACAATTACTTTCTCCTGCAAGTAGTTAACTGAAAGGTTTTTTCAATTGAAAACACACATATGGCATCCACCGAGTGTTGTCCTGTCGCGTCTTCTTTATATTACTGCCGAGAAGATGCAAAACAATGAAAATAATAAAATCATTAATTACCAAAATAATAAAGTCAACACCACATTGCAAATAAACATTCATTCCAAATAAAGAAGCAGGGCGCGTCCGAGGGTGAGTATATACCTAATAAGAATATAATCACCCTCGGACGCGCAATGCTTATTTCCAACAGCCTTCCTTCCTAAGAATCAGCCCTTCCGTGGTGTAGAGAGACGTTGTGTTACACTCCAAGGTGTTCCCCAGGTTGCCTTTCCTGAGCTTCGATCTTCCGGCTCTCGTTTAGTAGTTCTTGGAAACTACACTGCATTAGGCCTTCAAATTGGGTATGGGGTGTAGAGAGAGGGTGTGTTCCACTCCAAGGTGTTCCCCAGGTTGCCTTTCCTGAGCTTCGATCTTCCGTCTCTCGTTTAGTAGTTGTTGGAAACTACGCTGCATTAGGCCTTCAAATTGGGTATGGGGTGTAGAGAGAGGGTGTGTTACACTCCAAGGTGTTCCCCAGGTTGCCTTTCCTGAGCTTCGATCTTCCAGCTCTCGTTTAGTAGTTCTTGGAAACTACACTGCATTAGGCCAACAAATTGGGTATGGGGTGGAGAGAGATGGTGTGTTACACTCCAAGGTGTTCCCCAGGTTTCCTTGCCATTGCTTCGGTCTTCCGACTCTCGTTTAGTAGTTGTAGAAAAGTACACTGCATTAGGCCTACAAAATGGGTATGGGGTGGAGAGAGATGGTGTGTTACACTCCAAGGTGTTCCCCAGGTTGCCTTTCCTGAGCTTCTATCTTCAGGCTCTCATTAAATTGTGGTTAAATGGAACAACTGCATTTGGCGTACTAGTTGGTTTGGGGCCTACTATCGGTGTCTGCCACTCCTTGCTGTTCTCCTGGTTTCCTGTCCTGAAATTCCATTTTCAGGCTCTCGTTAAGTAGTTGTTAATGTTAGACTGCATTTGGCCTACTAGTTGGGTTGGGGCCTACTATCGGTGTCTGCCACTCCTTGCTGTTCTCCTCCACTGAACAAAGCTGTGCCGCCTGTTTACTACGGTTGCCAATTTTGAACTGCATTTCGACTACTTACTGATTTGGCCCTACTCTCTGTGTCAGCCTCTCATTCCAGTTGTCCTCCACTGCAATGCCCCCTGGTTATTCCTGTGTTACCAATTTTGAACTGCATTTAGCCCACTTTATTCTTTGGGCCTATATCTGTGTTTCCACTTCATCGTGCCCATTGCCCAGCCAGTGATAGATGAGTCTGCTGGTACATTGACCCATAACGCAACATTCCCCGTGCATGCTACACAACAACATTGTGACCCTGCTGAAAGTCAGGTTGCTCTTCCCGCATACCATACCACCTTACACGGGGACAAAGAGGAAGGTGCAGATGAAAGTGCAGGTTCCTTCATCAGGTGGAGGGAGGAATACTAGTTGGCGACGTCACTGGCACAGGGCCTCTCATAGTACGCAAAAGTGTTGCTGCCGGTGGGAGGCGCCCCGCCGTGCAAACACACCGCTGTACTTTGAGGGGCCCTGTGCCAGTGCCAATGCCAACAAGTGGGCCCCCCCTGCTTGCTCAGGATCACAGCACTTGCAAAGTTGAAATACTTACCTCTCCCTGCTCCACTGCCGTGACGTGGTCCAGATTTCCTGGGCCCACTAATTACTTGAACCAGCCCTACCCCACACAACTTTAGCCAAATGACCCCCAATTTCAAATGCCTTCCAATTATTATAAGGTAAATTACGCTTGACAAGCTTCATTAAGAAGAATGGATGGTTTTTACATTAAAATGGGCACTCTAGGTGTTTTCCTGGCCCCCACTCACTGCCGACTATGCTGCCCCATTGACTTGCATTGGGTTTCGTGTTTCGGTCGATCCAGACTTTACGTCATAATCGGCCGATTTCACTCGACCCGACTTTTGAGATAGTCGGGTTTCGCGAAACCCGGCTCGACTCTAAAAAGGTCAAGGTCGCTCAACTCTAGTCATGGTTAACCTGTGATGTAGTTGCCCTATACACGTCCATTCCACTTAGGATTGCATTGCATGCTGTCCAGTTCCATAAATATATTTCATGTGATACATAAATATAGTTCATATGATTTAGAGTTACAAATGTACAGTACAGACCAAAAGTTTGGACACACCTTCTCATTTAAAGATTTTTCTGTATTTTCATGACTATGAAAATTGTACATTCACACTGAAGGCATCAAAACTATGAACCATTCCCGGTGACTACCTCTTGAAGCTCATCAAGAGAATGCCAAGAGTGTGCAAAGCAGTCATCAAAGCAAAAGGTGGCTACTTTGAAAAACCTAGAATATAAGACATATCTTCAGTTGTTTCACTTTTTTGTTAATTATATAATTCCACATGTGTTAATTCATAGTTTTGATGCCTTCCGTGTAACTTTACAATTTTCATAGTCATGAAAATACAGAAAAATCTTTAAATGAGAAGGTGTGTCCAAACTTTTGGTCTGTACTGTATACTATTTCAGTTCTTGCTTTTTTTATCTCACAATTTCTTTTTGTTTGATAGAATTTTTTTTCCCCAAAACAGCGGAGTTTCAATGGGAGCTAAATTTTCTCCGTCAGTAGCGAATTTGGTCATTGCATGGTGGGAGGATCAGTACATTTTTTGCACAGATAACCCATTTTTTATCTATATTAAATGGTATTCTAGGTACATAGATGACCTGCTACTAGTGTGGCAGGGAGATTTAGTTTCTTTAGTATTATTTTAAATTTATATTTATAACAATCCTTTCAACCTTCAATTTACCCATACATTTGATAAAAAAGCATACATTTTTTAGATCTGTGTTTGTCCAGTACTCCTTTTACTACTATCAGTAGTTGCACTTACCGTGAAAAGATCACAGGAAATCCCATACTTCATGTACGCAGTTTCCACCCACCACATATGATTCACTCAATTCCAGTGGGTGAGGTCATTAGGGCAAAAAGAAATTGTAGCCACAATGACAGTGAAAAAAGGAATATCAGAGAACGACTTAAAAATAGGAAATATCCTGATTGGACTGTGAACCGTGTCTATAATATAGTTGATAAGAAATCAAGTCAGATTCCAATTGTCAGAATCAAAATAAAAAAGGCACAACATTAATTTCCGTTCCGAACAACCAGTTTTGGTTCTCACGTATAGTACTCATTTCAGGTCAATTTGTGATATAGTTCACTGAAATTTGAACATTTTAAGAGACGATGACATTATGGACACTATATTAAAAGATGGTATTAGGATTGTATCCAGACATGCTCCAACTTTAGCTAATTCGTTATCCCCCAGCCTTTATGATGCTACTAAAACAAAAAACTTCTCTACTTGGTTGTCCACCACAGGGTTTTTCAGATGCGGGCAATTTCCCTGCAAAACCTGCTTACGCTCCAAGAAAACATCTGTTTTTTCCTGCTCAAAAAATCAAAAGAAGTTTAAAATAAAAAATTTTCTCAATTGTAACTGAGATCATGTAGAATACATAATAGAATGACCACCCTGTGGTCAGCGCTCACAGCACACCTCCATTTCTGCTACATAGCAGCGATCAGCAGATCGCTGCTATGTAGCAGAGCCGATCGCGTTGTGCCTGCTTCTAGCCTCCCATGGAGGCTATTGAAGCATGGCAAAAGTAAAAAAAAGAAGTTGAAAAAAATGTTAAAAAAATAAAAAAAATATAAAAGTTTAAATCACCCCCCTTTTGCCCCAATCAAAATAAATAAAAAAAAAAAATATCAAATCTACACATATTTGGTATCGCCGCGCTCAGAATCGCCCGATCTATCAATTAAAAAAAAGCATTAACCTGATCGCTAAACAGCGTAGCGGGAAAAAAATTCGAAACACCAAAATTAAGTTTTTTTGGTCGCCGCGACATTGCATTAAAATGCAATAACGGGCGATCAAAAGAACGTATCTGCACCAAAATGCTATCATTAAAAACGTCATCTCAGCACGCAAAAAATAAGCCCTCAACCGACCCCAGATCACGAAAAATGGAGATGCTACGAGTATCGGAAAATGGCGCAATTTTTTTTTTTTTTTAGCAAAGTTTGGAATTTTTTTTCACCACTTAGATAAAAAATAACCTAGTCATGTTAGGTGTCTACGAACTCGTAATGACCTGGAGAATCATAATGTCAAGTCAGTTTTAGCATTTAGTGAACCTAGCAAAAAAGCCAAACAAAAAACAAGTGTGGGATTGCACTTTTTTTGCAATTTCACCGCACTTGGAATTTTTTTCCCGTTTTCTAGTACACGAAATGCTAAAACCAATGATGTCGTTCAAAAGTACAACTCGTCCCGCAAAAAATAAGCCCTCACATGGCCAAATTGACGGAAAAAAATAAAAAAGTTATGGCTCTGGGAAGGAGGGGAGTGAAAAACGAACACGGAAAAATGAAAAATCCCATGGTCATGAAGGGGTTAAATCACCCCCCTTTCGCCCCATTCAAAATAAATCAATAAAAAAAATCAAACCTACACATATTTGGTATCGCCGCATTCAGAATCGCCCGATCTATCAATAAAAAAAAGCATTAACCTGATCGCTAAATGGCGTAGCGAGAAAAAATTAGAAACACCAGAATTACGTTTTTTTTGGTCGCTGCGACATTGCATTAAAATGCAATAACGGGCGATCAAAAGAACTTATCTGCACCAAAATGGTATAATTAAAAACACCAGCTCGGCACGCAAAAAATAAGCCCTCAACCGACCCCAGATAATGAAAAATGGAGACGTTACGGGTATCGGAAAATGGCACAATTTTTTCTTTTTTGCAAAGTTAGGAATTTTTTTTCACCACTTAGATAAAAAAAAACCTAGTCATGTTAGGTGTCTATGAACTCGTAATGACCTAGAGAATCATAATGGCAGTTTTAGCATTTAGTGAACCTAGCAAAAAAGCCAAACAAAAAACAAGTGTGGGACTGCACTTTTTTGCAATTTCACCCCACTTGGAATTTTTTTCCCGTTTTCTAGTACACGACATGCTAAAACCAATGATGTTGTTCAAAAGTACCACTCGTCCCGCAAAAAACAAGCCCTCACATGGTCATATTGACGGAAAAATAAAAAGGTTATGGCTCTGGGAAGGAGGGGAGCGAAAAATGAACACGGAAAAACGGAAAATCCCAAGGTCATGAAGGGGTTAAACACTAGAGTACCTCTGGGTTTGAACTTGAAGAAGGAATTTATGTTGCATTATTGATTGTTTATAGTTAACATTATTTGTATGTGTTATGCACATTTGTAATTGCGTGGTTATTTTTTGTGTGCACTTTGCATTGCATGTCATGCTACTCAAGTGTTAATTTCATTCTGTGGAGCAATCATTTCACTTTTTTCCCCACCTGTTTGGGACGTATTTTAACTTTTGGCAAGATTGCTCATTGTGAAACTGAGGACTAAGAGCATTATATGTGTTCGAAACGCGTCCAGTTACTCAAGACATTCCATCCTCCAGTATGCACTGGTTTGTCAAGCAGCTTACTTTTTAAATTTGTCCAAATAAAGACTTTTGATTTTCTTTCCTGAGCTGGATACCTTCATTTTCATGCTATGGGTTGGCAGGCCTCACTCTGGCCCTGACACACCTGAGACTCACTAAGTTCTCCCTCAGACCTACTCAGAACTCACTAACCCTTTCCGGCAGGGTTTTTGTCACAGAAACCTGTGGCTTTCAGTCAAATGGAAAACCTGGGTCCGGAATGGAACAGACTGCAACACTATCATACTGCAACCTGTTTCATACACAACATCCAGAGCAGGTCTTCAGTACCTCTGTCTTGGACACTAACATGTCCAAGACTAACACTTACTTTTACGGCCAGGTCGTATCGCTGGTCGTGATCGTTGGTAAGTCGTTTAGTGTAACGGTACCTTAACACTTACTTTTATTATCAGTCTGCATTGCAATCACAGCTTAATTGGCTAATTCTGCCTAATTTGGACGAGAAAATCAATTTACATTGAATCTATTTGATGTGAATTGAATGTGCACCTATTGTGGGAAATGATGTATATTTCACTCTGTAGGTTTCTCCATATCCTAGACCAGTGTTCCTCAACTCCATTCTTGAAGAGCCACCACAAGGTCATGTTTTCAGGATATCATTAGTATTGCCCAGGAGATAATTCCATTATTTGTGCAATAATAAGGAAATACTAAAAATATGATTTATGAGGACTTGAGTTGGGGAATTCTGTCCTATAGGATAATTATTAGAGGGATTAAAATATAAAAAAATATGCTCCTCGTGCACCACATGTCTTCTGCTGCAGGCCCTCACCCAGTTCTCTGCTTGTTTCCTCCCTCCAGCTCTGGTCTTCTTTTTTTTAGTTTACACTATTTAGTGCTTTTGTTGCTGGCTAGGACTTGTGCGATGTCATAGTAACATAGTAACATAGTTAGTAAGGCCGAAAAAAGACATTTGTCCATCCAGTTCAGCCTATATTCCATCATAATAAATCCCCAGATCTACGTCCTTCTACAGAACCTAATAATTGTATGTTACATGACATAGTGGGACGGCGTACTTCATGTCCTTGCATGAGGCAGAGTCAGCGCAAGTTGGCGGGAAGATGGCCAAAGCAAATATAACATTTTTATTATTATTAAAAAAAAAAATTCTGGCTCTACAAAGGATCAAGTAAAATTGCACTCAGCTGCCAATTTACTGGATTTGAGTAAATTAAGTATCATAAAAATTTATTCAGGTAAACCCTATTTTTGTGTAAAATTCCCAATCTTACGTTTTATACTGTATACAAAAAAACACAAACTTATAGGCTTGTTATGATGTCCCAAAAGCCTTGTTGCTAGATTGTTATCATACTTATTTCTCTCTTCCACTTTAACATCTAATCTGTTACTGATGGCGTGAAAATGATAACAGATATGAAGCCAAACGATTCTATTGTAACTTGTACAATTCCAAAAAAGAGTCGGAGAACAATATATGCAGAAACGCTTCCATGCCCACTGTTTGACATTATAATTCTTCTTGCCAAAGACGATACTCCAGGGTTAAATGATTAGGGAAAGCATGTGTTCTACCATCATTTTTCTGCAGGCAAAGAATAAAAGTTGTATATCAAACAGATCTCGGTTTTGGCATGTGGCGCAGTTTTTATTGGCCCTTTTAAATGCAGTCTTTTTGGGAAGATAAGTAGTAGTGTAACTTGAGGAGGCATCACACAATCCAGAAGCATGGCTCAATACAAATAATAATTATGGAGACGTCTAAAGTCAAACAACTATAAATTTCAAATTAGTAGTAATTAGTGTTGAGCATTCCGATACCGCAAGTATCGGGTATCGGCCGATATTTGCGGTATCGGAATTCCGATACTGAATTCCGATACTTCCCGCGTATCGGATACCGGAATCGGAAGTTCCCAGAATTCAAATTGAACGCAGCAGCCAATGAGGAATGAATGAAAGTGTGGGCACATCCTGTTTAGCATGGTGGGCATGTAAGTACTGGCAAGGCTTGGATTGGCTGCTGAAATGATGTCACTCTGCACTATAAAAAAGCGCTGCCGCCATTTTGCGCTCACTCTGCTGTGATTTCAGTTAGGGACAGGACGCTGTGTTCTAACTGAGGGCCAGTTGAGCTAGCTAATTGCTTTATTTTCCTTTCCAAAGGCTAATTTAGCAAAACGCTGTGTGTTCTTCACTGTTCACCTTGCTCTTGCCTTGCAGCGCTGTTTTAACAGCGTTCTGCAAGGTCTCTGTGTGTGTGTGTGTGCAGCTCACTCTGTAGTCTGTGTGCAGCCATATACCCGGTTGTATTCAGCTCAGGGGGGGTTCACACTGCCTCACACAGTTGTTCTTTTTTGCTCTTAGTGCAGCCTGCTGCACATTTTTTCTCAAATTTCCTATTAGTGTTTTTCCACCAGTCTCCAGCTCTATTGTGGAAAAACACTACATAGGATAACCTAGAGGGGGGTTTTTGGGCCTTGCAGCGCCGTTTACGGCTGTCTGCACGGTCTCCGTGTGAGCCCAGCTCGCCCTGTAGTCTGTGTGCAGCCATAGCCGGTTGGATTCAGCTCAGGGTTCGTTACTGGCTCATACCTTGAGAAAAATTTTCCTTTTTTTCAAATAGTGCAGCCTGTTTAAAATTTGAAAAAAAAAATTCCTATTAGTGTCTTTCCACTCGTATCCAGCTAAATAGTGGAAAAACACTATATAGGATAACCTAGAGGAGGGTTTTTTGGCCTTGCAGCGCCGTTTACGGCTGTCTGCACGGTCTCCGTGTGAGCCCAGCTCGCCCTGTAGTCTGTGTGCAGCCATAGCCGGTTGGATTCAGCTCAGGGTTCGTTACTGGCTCATACCTTGAGAAAAATTTTCCTTTTTTTCAAATAGTGCAGCCTGTTTAAAATTTGAAAAAAAAAATTCCTATTAGTGTCTTTCCACTCGTATCCAGCTAAATAGTGGAAAAACACTATATAGGATAACCTAGAGGAGGGTTTTTTGGCCTTGCAGCGCCGTTTACGGCTGTCTGCACGGTCTCCGTGTGAGCCCAGCTCGCCCTGTAGTCTGTGTGCAGCCATAGCCGGTTGGATTCAGCTCAGGGTTCGTTACTGGCTCATACCTTGAGAAAAATTTTCCTTTTTTTCAAATAGTGCAGCCTGTTTAAAATTTGAAAAAAAAAATTCCTATTAGTGTCTTTCCACTCGTATCCAGCTAAATAGTGGAAAAACACTATATAGGATAACCTAGAGGAGGGTTTTTTGGCCTTGCAGCGCCGTTTACGGCTGTCTGCACGGTCTCCGTGTGAGCCCAGCTCGCCCTGTAGTCTGTGTGCAGCCATAGCCGGTTGGATTCAGCTCAGGGTGCGTTACTGCCTCATACCTTGAAAAACAATTTCCTTTTTTTCAAATAGTGCAGCCAGTTTAAAATTTGAAAAAAAAAATTCCTATTAGTGTCTTTCCACTTGTATCCAGCTAAATAGTGGAAAAACACTATATAGGATAACCTAGAGGAGGGTTTCTTGGCCTTGCAGCGCCGTTTACGGCTGTCTGCACGGTCTCCGTGTGATTTAAACTAGCTCTGTAGCCCGATCTGCACCAAAAAAAAGGTTAAGTTCACCAAACACAACTTACACTTGTGTAGGCCACATTTGAAAAATAATAAAGTTTAGTCCACAATTTACAACATTAGTGTTTCTTACACCTGTTAGGAGGAGCATTACAGGAATAAGCACACTAAGGCCTTAGTACTTTTCTGCTTATCTTTATCTGTCAACCAAGATGAAGAGGGCAGGGAGTAAGGCACGTGGGCGTGGGCGCGGAGCAGGGAGAGGAGCAGGGAGAGGACGTGGTGATTCTGTGCCTGCTGCGGGCGCCGGTGACTCGTCGTCACTCAGTTTCAGCAGGGAACAGTCCTTCATGCGCAGCTTTGTCGGAGAGCGCCGTGCACCGCTGCTGCGTGAAGACCAAATTGAAGCCGTTGTCGGGTGGATGGCAGCTAACGCCTCGGCATCGACTTCAGTTAGTGCCACATCCTCTCAGGCACAGAGCACTGGAGAGCAGCCATCTGTCTCTTCACCACCTGCCAAATTGGCCAGGCAGTCAGAGAGCCCAGGACAGGAGCCGTCTCTACTTCTGTTCTCTGAATCTCTTGGCTTGGAAACAGGGGGCCAGCCAAGCAGCATTGGAGAAATGGAAGAAGAGGCAGTGTGCAGTGATGCCCAACACCTTTTTCTCTCTGACTCTGAAGAGGCAGGTGGGCCAGTGCCTCCGGTGACCACAGCGCAGTACGCATCTGATGATGAAACTCAGGTGCCGCTTTCTCGTGCGTACTGTGCTGCTGAGACTACCCAGGAGGAGCAGTTGGTGGCAGAGGGTAGTGGAGATGATGAGGTCCTTGACCCATCGTGGCGTGAGGAACAGGAAGGTGGTGGGAGCAGCTCAGAGGAAGAGCTTCCTCTTACGGGCCAAAGAGGGAGAGGGAGGGGGAAGACTGCGGAGCCTGTAGCCTCCACTTTGGCACCCGTTAGGAGCCTGTCTCTTTCCAAAGCCAAAAAGGGCGCTCCCAAGACTTGCAGTGCCTGGTCCTTTTTTGACACAGTTGCAGATGACATTTGTTTTGTCAAATGCAAGCTGTGTCATCATAAAGTAAAAAGAGGGAAAAATGTCAGCAACCTCAATACCACAAATATGTGGAAACATGTGCGGACCAGGCACGCGGTGGAGTTACAGAAACACACTGAAGATGTAGGCCAACCAACAGCGGCAGCTACCACCTCTTCAGCTCGTGTTGCCTCTTCCTCCAGCTCACGCACAGCTGGTTTGGCTTCCTCCCAGAGACCTTGTGTAATTCCACCCACAGCACCACCTTCCCAGTCATCCTCACACTCCCAGTCTACTCTACAGCCATCGGTAGTACAGGCATGGGAGAAAAGGCGGGCATTCTCGGCCAACCACCCCCGAGCACAGGCTCTGAATGCAGGCATTGCCAAACTGTTGTCCCTGGAAATGCTCTCGTTCAGGCTGGTGGAGACTGACAGCTTCCGTGACTTGATGGCATTGGCAGTCCCACAGTACAAGGTGCCCAGCCGCTTTTACTTCAGCAGGCAGGCTGTCCCTGCCCTGCACAGGCATGTTGAGGCAAACATAAAACATGCGCTACTGAACGCCGTCAGTAGCAAGGTCCACCTCACCACCGATGCGTGGACCAGTCAGCATGGACAGGGGCGATATGTTTCCCTCACTGCCCATTGGGTTAATGTTGTTGAGCCAGGTACAGATCGTGCGAGTGGCGCAGGACGTGTCCTGCCCACTCCAAGGATTGCAGGAATCCAGTCTGTACGCATCGACTCCTCCTCTTACACCAGTTCCTCTGATTCCTCTCTGCAGGATCCGTCACAGTCCACCTCCACATGGACCCGTGAACGTTTACCTATGACCGACATGAGCACAGCCGTGGCCAAACGTCAGCAGGCCGTCTTGAAACTAGTTTCATTGGGGCATCGAAGCCACACAGCGCAGGAGCTCTGGAATGCCATCAAGCAGGAGAGCGATGTGTGGTTACTGCCAGCGAATCTCCAGCCAGGCATGGTAGTGTGTGACAATGGCCGAAATCTGGTGGCAGCTTTGGCCCTTGGCAACCTCACTCACATCCCATGTCTGGCACATGTGCTCAATTTGGTTGTGCAGAGTTTTCTGAGGGACTATCCGGATCTTGATGCCCTGCTGCACAAGGTCCGCCTAGAGTGTGCTCACTTGCGGCGTTCCAGCTTGGCCAGATCCCGCATTGCTGCTCTGCAGCGCCGATTCCGCCTTCCGGAACACCGCATCATATGTGACCTACCTACCCGGTGGAATTCCACGTTACATATGTTGGAGCGGTTGTGTGAGCAGCAGCAAGCAGTTATGGAGTACCAGCTGCATCAGGCGCAAAGAAGTCGCAGTCAGCGCCGATCAGACTTCACAACCACAGAGTGGGCCACTATGAAGGACGTCTGCCAGGTTTTGCGTCCTTTTGATTATTCCACGCGGATGGCAAGTGCAGATGATGCACTAGTCAGCATGACTGTCCCCCTTATCTGCCTGCTTCAGCAAACTTTGCAAGGGTTAAGGGATGATGTGGTGGAAGAGGTGGAGGATGAGGAGTCACCTTTTCCATCAGCTTCTGGAGAGTCAGCGCCACGTGGTTCCTCACAAAGGGGTACGCAGGGGCCAATTTGTGAGGAGGATGAGGAGGAGTCAATGGAGGAGGAAGAGCTCCGTCCAGAGGAGGGAGCGACACAATTGTCCAGTGGTCAGTGTGTACAGCGAGGGTGGGGTGATGACGAGCGGGCAGAGATCATGTCTCAAGCAGGGGACAGCGTTTCTGGGCCGGTTGGCACTCTGCAGCACATGGTGGATTTCATGCTGCAGTGCCTGAGAAACGACCGCCGCATCGACCACATTCTCAACATGCCTGATTATTGGGTGTTCACCCTCCTCGATCCTCGCTACCGGGACAACGTCCAAAACCTCATCCCTGCGTTGACCCGGGAGCGTAAATTGCGGGAGTACCACGACACACTGGTGAATTCCATCATCTTCTCCTGTCCAACTGAGAGGAGTGCTGCTAGTGCTTTACAAAGCAGCTCAGTGCGTCGAGGCAGTGGGGGAGGCTCTGCCCAAAGAGGGAGCAGAAGCAGTGCCTCTGCCCAAGGCAAGCCCAGTATGGCACAACTCTGGCACACTTTTGTGTGCCCGCCCCAAATGTCTACACCATCACCGGCGGCTCCAGTCAGCAGGAGGCAACGGTTCCGTCAGATGGTGACAGACTACATGGCTTGCCCTCTTACTGTACTCCCAGACGGCTCTTCCCCGTTCAAGTTTTGGGTCTCTAAGCTGGATACATGGCCAGAGCTAAGCCAGTATGCATTGGAGGTGCTGGCTTGCCCTGCGGCTAGTGTCTTATCGGAACGTGTCTTTAGTGCCGCAGGTGGTGTACTAACAGACCGTCGCATGCGACTATCCTCCGATAACGTTGACCGGCTTACTTTCCTGAAAATGAACCAGGCCTGGATCTCGCAGGAATTTGCCACTCCTCTGCCTGATTAAGTAATTGGGTGTCATCCAGGTCTCCTGCTGTGTTCATCTTTCTACCACCTGAACTGCTATTCCTGGGCTCCAACACCGCCAGTTGCGGCTCAGAAGTGCAGGCTGCACAGTAAAAACATACGACCCAGTGTTATTGGGTTTCAGTAACGTCAGCTGATCCCCAGCTGTGTAGCCGGCAATGTGTCCTGCGACCGCCACGCTGGCACAACAACCTAAATGTAAGGGAACCTGTCCCCCCCCCCCCCCCCCGTCGTTTGTTACTGAAAGAGCCATCTTGTGCAGCAGTA
Organism: Ranitomeya imitator; assembly: GCF_032444005.1. Lineage (NCBI taxonomy): Eukaryota > Metazoa > Chordata > Amphibia > Anura > Dendrobatidae > Ranitomeya > Ranitomeya imitator. The sequence goes on along the minus strand of NC_091286.1, from coordinate 619,333,656 downwards.
ATGCTGCACAAGGAAAAGGTAGCTCTTTTTTTTTAGCTCTTTGCACACGCAGAACTTAACACTTATAAAATGTGTTCACTGATACCGTTATACCGTCCCGGAGCTGGGACTTTCCTTCGTAATGTGACGCAGCACAGCCGTCATTCCTACCCCCTTGGTGCCATGCGCTGCCTCCTCAGCGTTGTTTTAAGCTGTCACGGAGCCTGCGCTGTTCTGTTATCCCTTGGGCATGCCCTATTTGCGCTGCCTGTCTTCTGACATAATTTGGTGTCAGGCTGGCTGCGCCTGTGCGGCCGCGCTGCCCGAGATCCCGCCTCGCAGTGTCTTCTGATTGAGTCACACTGCGGGCCTGGGATCCATGGGCATGCGCAGTGCATATCTTCCCCTCGGGCTCTCGCTCATTTCCCTCCACCTTCTTTAGACTGTGCGCCGTCAGCTGATCCCTAGCATGCCACGGCCGTGACACCGCACAGTCTGAAGAAGAGGGAAGGAGGGGAGTGAGAGTCGAGGTTATGCACTGTGCATGCCCATGGTTCCAAGGCCCGCAGTGGGATTACGTTAGATGAGACTGCGAGGTGGGATCTGGAGCAGCGTGGACGCACAGGCACTGACAGCCTGACACCAAATTATGTCAGAAGACAGGCAGCGCTAATTGGGCATGGCCAAGGGCTAACAGAACAGCGCAGGCTCCGTGGCAGCTTAAAACAACGCTGAGGAGGCAGCGCACGGCATCAAGGGGATAGGAATGACAGCTGTGCTGTGTCCCATTACGAAGGAAATTCGCACCTCCGGAACGGTTTAACGGTATAAAGGGACACATTTTTAGTGTTTACTTCGGTGTTTGCAAGGAGCATAATTAAAAGAGCAACCTTTTCCTTTTGCATCCTTAGTGCTGCACAACATGGCTCTTTCAGCTACAAACGTCTTGGGGGGGGGGGTTAAAGGTTTCCTTTCAACTTGCTCCAATCAGGCTTCGGCCTACACTCTGTTCCTCTGCTCCTCCTGCTGTCCCTGGGCTCTAACACCGCCAGTTGGTGCCTGGAAGTGCTGTGTGCACAGTCAACAGTCGCTCCTCTGTTATTGGGGTTCAGTAACGTCAGCTGATCCCCAGCTGTGTGTGCGGCAATACCTCCAATCTGCTCCTCCTGCTGTCCCTGGGCTCTAACACCGCCAGTTGGTGCCTGGAAGTGCTGTGTGCACAGTCAACAGTCGCTCCTCTGTTATTGGGGTTCAGTAACGTCAGCTGATCCCCAGCTGTGTGTGCGGCAATACCTCCAATCTGCTCCTCCTGCTGTCCCTGGGCTCTAACACCGCCAGTTGGTGCCTGGAAGTGCTGTGTGCACAGTCAACAGTCGCTCCTCTGTTATTGGGGTTCAGTAACGTCAGCTGATCCCCAGCTGTGTATCCGGCAACGTGTCATGCGACCGCCACGCTGGCACAACTAAAATGTAAGGGGACCTGTCCCCCCCCCCCCCTAGGCGTTTGTTACTGAAAGAGCCACCATGTGCAGCACTAATACTGCACAAGGGAAAGGTCGCTCTTGAAATTATGCTCCTTGCAAACGCTGAACTACACACTCATGTAATGTGTCCCCTCACACCGTCCAACCGTCCCGGAGGTGGGACTTTCCTTTGTAATGTGACACAGCACAGCCGTCATTGCTACCCCCTTGGCACCGTGCGCTGCCTCCTTAGCGTTGTTTGATTCCGTCATGGACCCTGCGCTGTTATGTTATCCCTTGGCCATGCACAGTTTGCGCTGCCCGTCCTCTGACATCATTTGTTGTCGTCCTGGCTGCGCCTGTGCGTCCACGCTGCCCGAAATCACACCTCGCAGTGTCGTCTAATGTGATCCCACAGTGGGCCTGGTATCCATGGCCATGCGCAGTGCATATACTAGCCTCTCACTCCCCTTCTTCACGCTTCTTCAGACTAGGCGGCGTCAGCTGATCCCTAATAGCATGCCACGGCCGTGACGCCGCACAGTCTGAAGAAGCAGGAAGGAGGTGAGTGAGAGGCGATGATATGCACTGCGCATGCCCATGGATCCCTGGCCCGCAGTGGGACTACATTAGATGACACTGCAAGGTTGGATCTCGGGCAGCTTGGACGCACAGGCACTGCCAGCCTGACACCTACATGATGTCAGAAGACGGGCACCGCTAACTGTGCATGGCCAAGGGATAACATTACAGTGCGGGCTCCGTGACAGAACCAAACAACGTTGAGGAGGTGGTGCCCGGCACCAAGGGGGTTGGAATGACGGCTGTGCTGTGTCACATTACAAAGGAAAGTCCCACTTCCGGGATGGTTTGACGGTGTGAGGGGACACATTATATGAGTGTGTACTTCAGCGTTTGCAAGGAGCATAATTTTCGGAGCCACCATTTTCCATGTGCAGTATTACTGCTGTACAAGATGGCTCTTTCAGCAACAAATGCCTGGGGGGGGGGGGTTAAAGGTTCCCTTTCAACTTGCTCCACTGCAGGCTTCGGCCTACACTCTGCTCCTCTTTGATTCCCTGGGTTTCAACACTGTCAGTTGCCACCTGGAAGTGTTGTCTACACAGAAAAAAACACTAGGTGATGTGTCAGTGGGGTTCAGCACCGCCAGCTGTTCCCCTGCTGTGTAGTCGGCAACGTGTCCAGCACAAGCCACGCTGGCACAACAGAACAAAAGCTGCCACCAGTGCAGGCTTCGGCCTACACTCTGCTCCTCTCCTCCTCCTGCTGACCCTGGGCTCAAACACCGCTAGTTTTTGCCCGGAAGTGCTAGCTGCACAGAGAAAAACACCAGCCAATGTGTTAGTGGGGTTCAGCAACGCCAGCTGTTCCCCTGCTGTGTAGCCGGCAACGTGACCTGCAAACGCCATGCAGGCACAGGAACTGAAATTAAAAGGGAACCTGGCCCCACCCCCCCAGGTGTTTCTATGTATAACAGCCACCTAGTACAGCAGTACTGCTGCATTTGTACAAGGTGGCTGACTTTTTCTCCTTGCCCACGTGGAACTCAACACGTACAAAATGTGTCTCATTGAGACCATTCCACTGTCCCTGAGGTGTGACTTTCCTTTGTAATGATACGCAGCACCCCCCTTGGTAGCGTTTCCCGTCTTTTGTCATCATGGTTAGCTGGCTGCGCCTGTGCATCCGCCCTGCTAGAAACAACGCCCCTCGTTGTCATATTTATTTTGTCAGCGAGGGTGTGGTTTATGGGCACGAGCAGTGCATATGTTCGCCTGTCTTAACTCATCTCCTTCCGCCTTCTTCAGACTGTGCGGCCTCCTGGCCGTGGTAGGCGATAAGGGATCAGCTGAGGCCGCCCAGTCTGGAGCCGGTGTAAGGACATGTGTAAGCGGCAAACCTATTTACTGCACAAGGCCACGAATCCCAGCCACGTAGTGTGATTGTTTGAAAACACACTGTGGGTCTGGGATTCATGTCCATCGCTAACCGCAACGGCCGACATGAAATGAGGTCAGAAGACAGGAAGCGCTCACAGCGCATGGCCAAGGGATCACAATAGCGCAGACTCCTGTACAGCAAATAACAACGCTCAGGAATCTGCGCCCAGTACCTAGGTGCAAATTTTGACACCTGTGCTGCGTCTCGTTAAAAAGACAAGTCACGCCTCCACAACTGTTTGACAGTATAATGGGCTAAATAGTGTACGTGTTTTAGTCAGCGTGTGCAAGGAGCAAAACAAATAGAGCAACCTTTTACTTGTGCAGCATTAATGCTGCACAAGGTGTGGCTCTTGTACCTTGCAACACCTGAGGGGGGGGTTAAAGGTAACCTTTGAAATTGGTTCAACTAGGCTTCGGCCTACACTCTGCTCCTCTACTCCTCCTGCTGACCCTGGGCTCAAACACCGCTAGTTTTTGCCCGGAAATGCTAGCTGCACAGAGAAAAACACCAGCCAATGTGTTAGTGGGGTTCAGCACCGCCAGCTGTTCCCCTGCTGTGTAGTCGGCAACGTGTCCAGCACAAGCCACGCTGGCACAACCGACCAAAAGCTGCCACCAGTGCAGGCTTCGGCCTACACTTTGCTCCTCTCCTCCTCCTGCTGACCCTGGGCTCAAACAACGCCAGTTTCTGCCCGGACATGCTAGCTGCACAGAGAAAAACACCAGCCAATGTGTTAGTGGGGTTCAGCACCGCCTGCTGTTCCCCCGCTGTGTAGCCGGCATCGTGTCCAGCACAAGCCACGCTGGCACAACCGACCAAAAGCTGCCACCAGTGCAGGCTTCGGCCTACACTTTGCTCCTCTCCTCCTCCTGCTGACCCTGGGCTCAAACAACGCCAGTTTCTGCCCGGACATGCTAGCTGCACAGAGAAAAACACCAGCCAATGTGTTAGTGGGGTTCAGCAACGCCAGCTGTTCCCCTGCTGTGTAGCTTGCAACGTGACCTGCAAACGCCACGCAGGCACATGAACTGAAATTGAAGGGAGCCTGCCCCCCACCCACAGGTGTTTCTATGTATATCAGCCACCTTGTACAGCAGTACTGCTGCATTTGTACGAGGTGGCTGACTTTTTCTCCTTGCCCACGTGGAACTCAACACGTACAAAATGTGTCTCATTAGAGACCATTACAATGTCCCTGAGGTGTGACTTTCCTTTGTAATGACACGCAGCACCCCCATTGTTAGCGCTGCCCGTCTCCTGACATCATTGGTTGGCTGGCTGTGCCTGTGCGTCCCCCCTGCCCGACACAACGCCCCCCGTTGTCTCATATATTTTGACTGCGAGGGTGTGATTGATGGGCACGAGCAGTGCATATGTTCCCCTGTTTTCACTCCCCTCCTTCCGCCTTCTTCTGACTGTGCGGCCTCATGGCCGCGGCATGCGATAAGGGATCAGCTGAGGCCGCCCAGTCTGAAGCAGGTGTAAGGACATGTGTGAGCGGCGAACATATTTACTGCACAAGGCCACGAATCCCAGCACCGCAGTGTGACTTTAGGAAAAGCCACTGTGGGTCTGGGATTTATGGCCATCGTTAACCGCACCGGCCAACATGAAATGAGGTCATGAGACGGCCTGCACTAACAGGGTATTGCCAAGGGATAACACAAGAGCGCAGACTCCTGTACAGCAAATAACAACGCTCAGGAATCTGCGCCCAGTACCTAGGTGCAAATTTTGACACCTGTGCTGCGTCTCGTTAAAAAGACAAGTCACGCCTCCACAACTGTTTGACAGTATAATGGGCTAAATAGTGTACGTGTTTAATTCAGCGTGTGCAAGGAGCAAAATTAAATAGAGCAACCTTTGACTTGTGCATCATTAATGCTGTTCAAGGTGTGGCTCTTGTACCTTGCAACACCTGAGGGGGGGGTTAAAGGTAACCTTTGAAATTGGTTCAACTAGGCTTCGGCCTACACTCTGCTCCTCTACTCCTCCTGCTGACCCTGGGCTCAAACACCGCTAGTTTTTGCCCGGAAATGCTAGCTGCACAGAGAAAAACACCAGCCAATGTGTTAGTGGGGTTCAGCACCGCCAGCTGTTCCCCTGCTGTGTAGTCGGCAACGTGTCCAGCACAAGCCACGCTGGCACAACAGAACAAAAGCTGCCACCAGTGCAGGCTTCGGCCTACACTTTGCTCCTCTCCTCCTCCTCCTGCTGACCCTGGGCTCTAACACCGCTAGTTTTTGCCCGGACATGCAATCTGCACAGAGAAAAACACCAGTCAATGTGTCAGTGGGGTTCAGCAACGCCAGCTGTTCCCCTGCTGTGTAGCTTGCAACGTGACCTGCAAACGCCACGCAGGCACATGAACTGAAATTGAAGGGAGCCTGCCCCCCACCCCCCCAGGTGTTTCTATGTATAACAGCCACCTTGTACAGCAGTACTGCTGCATTTGTACAAGGTGGCTGACTTTTTCTCCTTGCACACGTGGAACTCAACAAGTACAAAATGTGTCTCATTACAGACCATTACAATGTCCCTGAGGTGTGACTTTCCTTTTTAATGACACGCAGCACCCCCATTGTTAGCGCTGCCCGTCTCCTGACATCATTGGTTGGCTGGCTGTGCCTGTGCGTCCCCCCTGCCCGACACAACGCCCCCCGTTGTCTCATATATTTTGACTGCGAGGGTGTGATTGATGGGCACGAGCAGTGCATATGTTCCCCTGTTTTCACTCCCCTCCTTCCGCCTTCTTCTGACTGTGCGGCCTCATGGCCGCGGCATGCGATAAGGGATCAGCTGAGGCCGCCCAGTCTGAAGCAGGTGTAAGGACATGTGTGAGCGGCGAACATATTTACTGCACAAGGCCACGAATCCCAGCACCGCAGTGTGACTTTAGGAAAAGCCACTGTGGGTCTGGGATTTATGGCCATCGTTAACCGCACCGGCCAACATGAAATGAGGTCATGAGACGGCCTGCACTAACAGGGTATTGCCAAGGGATAACACAAGAGCGCAGACTCCTGTACAGCAAATAACAACGCTCAGGAATCTGCGCCCAGTACCTAGGTGCAAATTTTGACACCTGTGCTGCGTCTCGTTAAAAAGACAAGTCACGCCTCCACAACTGTTTGACAGTATAATGGGCTAAATAGTGTACGTGTTTAATTCAGCGTGTGCAAGGAGCAAAATTAAATAGAGCAACCTTTGACTTGTGCATCATTAATGCTGTTCAAGGTGTGGCTCTTGTACCTTGCAACACCTGAGGGGGGGGTTAAAGGTAACCTTTGAAATTGGTTCAACTAGCTTCGGCCTACACTCTGCTCCTCTACTCCTCCTGCTGACCCTGGGCTCAAACACCGCTAGTTTTTGCCCGGAAATGCTAGCTGCACAGAGAAAAACACCAGCCAATGTGTTAGTGGGGTTCAGCACCGCCAGCTGTTCCCCTGCTGTGTAGTCGGCAACGTGTCCAGCACAAGCCACGCTGGCACAACAGAACAAAAGCTGCCACCAGTGCAGGCTTCGGCCTACACTTTGCTCCTCTCCTCCTCCTCCTGCTGACCCTGGGCTCTAACACCGCTAGTTTTTGCCCGGACATGCAATCTGCACAGAGAAAAACACCAGTCAATGTGTCAGTGGGGTTCAGCAACGCCAGCTGTTCCCCTGCTGTGTAGCTTGCAACGTGACCTGCAAACGCCACGCAGGCACATGAACTGAAATTGAAGGGAGCCTGCCCCCCACCCCCCCAGGTGTTTCTATGTATAACAGCCACCTTGTACAGCAGTACTGCTGCATTTGTACAAGGTGGCTGACTTTTTCTCCTTGCACACGTGGAACTCAACAAGTACAAAATGTGTCTCATTACAGACCATTACAATGTCCCTGAGGTGTGACTTTCCTTTTTAATGACACGCAGCACCCCCATTGTTAGCGCTGCCCGTCTCCTGACATCATTGGTTGGCTGGCTGTGCCTGTGCGTCCCCCCTGCCCGACACAACGCCCCCGTTGTCTCATATATTTTGACTGCGAGGGTGTGATTGATGGGCACGAGCAGTGCATATGTTCCCCTGTTTTCACTCCCCTCCTTCCGCCTTCTTCTGACTGTGCGGCCTCATGGCCGCGGCATGCGATAAGGGATCAGCTGAGGCCGCCCAGTCTGAAGCAGGTGTAAAGACATGTGTGAGCGGCGAACATATTTACTGCACAAGGCCACGAATCCCAGCACCGCAGTGTGACTTTAGGAAAAGCCACTGTGGGTCTGGGATTTATGGCCATCGTTAACCGCACCGGCCAACATGAAATGAGGTCATGAGACGGCCTGCACTAACAGGGTATTGCCAAGGGATAACACAAGAGCGCAGTTTCCTGTACTGCAAATAACAACGGTAAGGAATCTGCGCACAGCACCTAGGTGTAAATTTGTACACCTGTGCTGCGTCTCCTTAAAAGACTAGTAGTCACGCCTCCACTACTGTTTGACAGTATAATGGGCTAAATAGTGTACGTGTTTAATTCAGCGTGTGCAAGGAGCAAAATTAAATAGAGCAACCTTTGACTTGTGCATCATTAATGCTGTTCAAGGTGTGGCTCTTGTACCTTGCAACACCTGAGGGGGGGGGTTAAAGGTAACCTTGGAAATTGGTTCAACTAGGCTTCGGCCTACACTCTGCTCCTCTACTCCTCCTGCTGACCCTGGGCTCAAACACCGCTAGTTTTTGCCCGGAAATGCTAGCTGCACAGAGAAAAACACCAGCCAATGTGTTAGTGGGGTTCAGCACCGCCAGCTGTTCCCCCGCTGTGTAGCCGGCATCGTGTCCAGCACAAGCCACGCTGGCACAACCGACCAAAAGCTGCCACCAGTGCAGGCTTCGGCCTACACTTTGCTCCTCTCCTCCTCCTCCTGCTGACCCTGGGCTCTAACACCGCTAGTTTTTGCCCGGACATGCAATCTGCACAGAGAAAAACACCAGTCAATGTGTCAGTGGGGTTCAGCAACGCCAGCTGTTCCCCTGCTGTGTAGCTTGCAACGTGACCTGCAAACGCCACGCAGGCACATGAACTGAAATTGAAGGGAGCCTGCCCCCCACCCACAGGTGTTTCTATGTATAACAGCCACCTTGTACAGCAGTACTGCTGCATTTGTACGAGGTGGCTGACTTTTTTCTCCTTGCCCACGTGGAACTCAACACGTACAAAATGTGTCTCATTAGAGACCATTACAATGTCCCTGAGGTGTGACTTTCCTTTGTAATGACACGCAGCACCACCCTTGTTAGCGCTGCCCGTCTTTTGACATCATTGGTTAGCTGGCTGCGCCTGTGCATCTCCCCTGCTCGAAACCAACGCCCCTCGGTGTCTTATTTTTTTGGACAGCGAGGGTGTGATTGATGGGCATGTGCAGTGCATATGTTTGCCTGTGTTCACTCATCTCCTTCCGCCTTCTTCAGACTGGGTGTCCTCATGGCCTCGGCAGGCGATAAGGGATCAGATGAGGCCGTCCAGTCTGAAGCAGGTGTAAGGACATGTGTGAGCGGCAAACATATTTTACTGCACCAGGGCACGAATCCCAGCACCGCAGTGTGATTTTTTAAAAACACACTGTGGGTCTGGATTCATGTCCATCGCTAACCGCAACGGCCAACATGAAATGAGGTCATAAGACAGGAAGCGCTCACAGCGCATGGCCAAAGGATCACAAGAGCGCAGACTCCTGTACAGCAACTAACAACGCTCAGGAAGCTGCGCCCCATGCAAAAAAGGTGTTTTCGACACCTGTGCTGCTTTTCTTTAAAAAGACAAGTCACGCCTCCACTACTGTTAAACAGTATAATGGGCTA